>NW_008349353.1:961127-972628 GCF_000622305.1 Nannospalax galili
AATATATTGAATTAACTTTTTCCAAGGCAAGCATTTATCAAATGTATTTTCAGAGCAAAAATGGATCCAGGACCTAGACAGGCAGGACATACAGAAGTTAAAGCATGTTTGCCCATTTCTTCGCCTAATTTGTACTGCACATTCATGTGTGGGTACACACACTGGCACACACACACACACACAATGAATAAGCAAAATTCAGAGGGCAGTTTCAGTATAGACAAGCTTTCGGAGTCATAGGCTCCCTCACAAATTAGACAGAGGATGTGGGAAATTGAGGGACGTATGTCTCCTCTATTATTTAATGGTGTATTTAAAAAAAGGTAAACGAAAACTGAGGTAAAAAATAAACACAAGCAGTAACATTGGAGCTGTTTATATCATCTGATCCATCCTCAGAGATTTTGTAAGCTTGCTCTATGAAATACCTGTTCCCATTTCCCAGCCTTAGATGTAATCTAAGTTATGGTACACAAATGTCCATTCATTTTCATATGCGAAATTCACTCTCAGTTTAAAACAGATAGATGAATAGTGACTACTTCATTTTAGAATTTGTATTTAAAATATATTACAACTATGTTAAAATGGAGAAATTGGTTTTTATTTGAAATCAAAGATTCTCCTTTCTCCTTACTCCGTTGAATTCAAATACCTGTGAATAGCAAGAAGCTCTAGGCTGATTTTCTGTTCCTTCACCACGATCAAGCAGTTAAGTGATCATGGTTGTTGACATGAATAAGCAGGGAAGAATGAGGAAAAACAAACAGGAAAAAAAAACTTTCTTATAGATGATCTGGAATTTGTTTATTCTGACCATGTGTAATCCCAATGATCCTCCAAAAAGCAGGAGTTGATCCAGTGAAAACCAGTGGTAGCAGTGAACTAATGCTACAAGCAGAAAGCTGGTGGAGACTGGGAGGGGACAGTGGATAGGCCCAAGCATCAAACATGGGAAAGAAAGCCTATGGGAATCCATGTCTTTGTAAGTCACTCTTTTTCCCAGAAATCATGTAAACTATGCAAAATCAAAAAAGAATGTTTTATGTCGGTTTGTCAATCCATGTCAGGACCGCAATACCCTGAATGAGGGTGGGTCTCCCAGCTGGATTGGGAGAGCTTAGTGAAACACCATGAAAATATTAAAAACAGAGATTTCTCTGAAACAGTCTGGAAGAATAACCTGTTCACCAATTTGACCACCCAGTTTTAACTCTGTCATCTGCCTGGTTTTTGATAAACATGCCAAGGTGAAAGCTGTATAATAACTCTTCCAGGTATATGTCCACAGTCACAACCACTGCCCTCCCTCACTGTTTCTGTCTTTCCTTCTTTCCCTTCCCTCTCTTCATTCCCTGGCTCTCATCTTTTCTTCCTTTTTTCTATGTGTTTATTATGTATATAAAGCTGGCATCAGTTTTCCATCCTTTCCAATCACATATGAGAATTTTTTTTTTTTTATTAACAAGGTCTTACATACACCATGGTATCCCAAACTGGCTATATAGTTGAAGATGGCTTGGAACTCTTGATCTTCTGGTCTCCAATTCCCCAGTATTCTTCAAGTATTTGCAAGAATATTATCAGCCTGGAGGCACAAAAATATACCTCTTTTCTTTTTCCCTAGTCCTGAATAAAGTTTTGCACCTTTCTTTATGCAATAACTCCACTTTTCAGTTTTAACTTCTGTAAACATAAAGAGAAATAATGCAGTTTAACAAACTGACATAAAGTATTTCATAACCATTTAGTATGTGTTTTATTCTGTACACTTCCATGGTAGAGACCATTGCTATGGTGATAAAAAGAATATACATACAAATTTGTTATATATAATATGTCTCTATCACATATATTACATATTATATAATATATATTGTGATTTAACTTACTTGATGTTCAGTGAATAATGTAAAATGATAATCAGAGCTATAAGATTCAAAAAGAAATTTCTTTTTTAAAGATTTATTTTATTTTTAAATATGTGCATGTGTGTGTGTCTGTAAATGTGAGTCCTGGTATCCACCAGTTCTAGAGGCATTTGAGCCTCTTGTGGCCCATCTGATTCAGATGCTAAGTGATAGGACCTGGAGTCCTTTTCAAAAGCAGTACACACTCTTAACAGCTAAGCCATTTCTCTATGCAAAAAGAAATTTGTGTTATCAAAGAAATATTCTCTATCATAGGAATGATCATTAAATAGGTATAAATAATGTGTAAAACTCATATATATATATATATGAGTGTATGTATTGTGTTTACATAAATTATATTTCCCTATTTAAATACAGCAATTGGAGCTTCCTAATGGATATTAAATAGGAGAGGGCAAAGATGATAGAGCTAAACGAGTGATGCCTCAGGATTCTGTATAAAAGTCACTGCAGGGAAACTCCAAAGTCTTTCTATACAATATTGAGTATCCTGTGTCACTATTATCCTGTTGTTTCTACTGTAGTTGCTCTTAAGAGAAGACTAAGTTCTGGTGTGGTGGTGCACACCTTTATTCTAACCGTGGGGAGAGCAAACATAGGTGAATTTCTGAAATTGAAGCAAGCCTGGTCTGAGTAGTGAGTTCCAGGTCAGCTGGGGCTACAGAGATATACTGTCTTAATCACAATGCAAAAACAAAAGTGAAAAAAGGAGACTAAATTAATTTTCTGATATACTAGAAAAAAAAAAGAGTATATGTAACTGAATAGGAACTCAGAAAATATTCTTTGGGAATTTTATACACACACACACACACACACACACACACACAAACACCATAGAACATGACAAATTCAAAAGGGGTATTTATAGAAAGCTTGGTATTTTATCTCCATTAAGTACTTATGTTTGAATTATTAAATAATGAAAATTCACACACTGGTACGAACATGACAATGTATTCTTCTACAAAGAATAAAGCACTGCACATTCTTACAGAATGATGTACTTCAGGGGAGGGGAAACATTTGTTTAAATCAATTTCCATCTATACTTGAAAATTATCAATTCCACACAGGCTTCCTATGTCTGGATATTTTTAATATAAAACCTGTGTTCTCTTAAAATTATAAGGTATAAGTATGAGATGTGTCAGATAGTAAAGTTTTCAAATAATATTCCTTGCCCTTTCAGTCAGAAATATACCTACAGCAAAGGGAGGGCATTCCTGCAGGGAATAAAATCCATATTCAAGAGTAGTGATAACAGTGAGCAGACTTCTGGGTTTTTTGTTTTCTTTCTTTCTTTCTTTTTTTTTTTCATTGCTTGTCTTTTTACTATGCAAAGTAGCATACAGCACATGCATTCCTGAATACAGGAGATATTTCTGGTGTATTTCAGGACTTCTGAAAAGCCAAGATAACCTTTGAACATGTGGGAAGGGAAAAGTAGACTATTTTAAGGTAACTTCTTCTCCAATTGAAGTACCAGTAATAGTCTTGCTAATAAGAATACACTCACAGACAATTGGGCACCTGTTTTGCTTTAGCAGTAAGAAGAGACTAGGTAGCTTCCCTTATTAGAAATTATGCTTAGTTCTGGTGAAATGTCTCAGCAGGTTAATGTACCTAATGTGCAAGCCTGATGATCTGACTTTAATCCTATGAGCCATGATAGAAAGAGAGAATGGCTTTTGAATATTGTACATACACACATACACACACACACATACAATGAATAAAATAAAAATTTAAAACACAAAATATGCTCACTATAGTACTCATTGAAGACTTTCAGTGTTTGTCCAGGGTCATCACATTCATGATACAAATGTGTCCAACACAAGTATATGTACTATGATGTTGCTTATGTATTAAGGAGCTGTGATTTTTTTAAGCTTAACGGACTTAAAATTGCCCTTGTCTTGATCTCCTTAGGTACAGATCTTGATACAAGAAAATTTTCAGTAATTATTTGGATAGGATCTCTGGACTTAATGCTCCCATAAATGGTATCTTTAAAGGTGCCTTGATTATTTTTCTTCATGTGGCATGTAAAAAACAGGAGAGTAAGTGCTCAGATGTTTCTAGGTGTTGACAATCTTGTTTGTGTGTTTTAGGTGATTATTTTGCTACCAAAGATCTGCTTGACTCACTTTCACATATGAAACTCATAAAAAATTGAAAGGCTTCAATAAGTTTAAATCATTCTGTATTGCTCATGGAGATTTAAATTTCAGTGCTAATTTTTTTATTAGCACTTTAATTTGGAAGGCACCAGGTTTCTACAAGATTTAAAATTATTGGAGCATTTCAAAATTTTATAAGCTTGTAAGGTTGTGGCTGTGATTCAAGGCTTATAAAGTAAAGTGCAATTTAAAGTTAATTTAAATAATTTAGGTGCTGCAGTTTTGGGGGGGATTGTTTATCTTTCAAACTAGAACTAACAAAAGGAGATTAAAATCATGTTACAAAGAGGAATTATTTCTCTAATAAAGAAATAGTAATTCAAGTTTACATCAAAATTCAAGTATTCGTACTTGTCAACATTTGAACTTCAGTCTTACATTGTTTTTGTTATCAACTTTTGAAGAATTTTATTTGAACAGTGTTTCTCAATGATTATCATCAAGCTGTATTTTAGTTGTCCAATCTACGTGCTTGGTTCCGTCCTGTTAAATAGTTCAGATACTACTGGGCTTGTGATGGGGTTAACTCCCTAAAATTCCACATAAGTTGGAAATATAATAAGTTAAGTACATATTTAATGTCCTAGGCTACTGGACATAAAATAACAGCATAGGTCCCTGTCCAGTGTTGTGTGCTTGTCCTCCTCATGCCATAACTGAATGAAAGCTAATGTCTCCTGTGGATACTCAGTTTGGCAACAAAGTATACTGTTCTCTAACCTTGAGCAAGAACAAATTTCAAGATTTGAAATAGGATTTTTATGTAATGTGTATTTCTTTCACATTTACCTAATGTCAAAACAATGGTAAGTCCAACTATTATAAGACAGGGATCATCTGTAGGACATTATTTTGGATGATAATCTTGCAAAATGCCTCATAAGATGAGAAAAAGGACCAGAGGTGACCTGATTAAATAAAAATACCAACTATCTCTATTGGTGTGGTAGTTGTACTTTTATCTAGGGGAGTAATCAGCAGTTATCTAATCTGACTTAAAGTCCTCTCAATGGGAGGGAACTCATGAGTGGCACTGTAAATATAGCCAAATACATATGGCTGGAGAGGTCACTGGTCCTAGAGAAAACTCTAATCTAAATCTTTAATATATCTAAACAAATGAAATTTCTTACTGTATGTTAAATACAGATTCTTATATTTTCAGACAAATATACCATGCATCACTCATCAAAGAAACTTCTTTTTTGCAACAGATGGAGACTATTACAGAGTTCCACAACTGCTAACACACAGAGAATCTATACCTGAGGGACTCCCAGTCCTAAATGACATATCTACATTGGAACCTTTACACTTAAGGCTCATAGAACATAGCATAACTTGGGGTAGAGGGTATACTAACCCATCCTTCAACTTCTGCCAGTGAAGATTCTTCATACATAACAGTACGATGAACACAGAGGGCCACAACTCACTATGTTTTAGAGAATAAGAGGCTGTAGAGTGCATGTATCAGGATAGGACTCCTATATTAATCCTTACCCACTCACAGCTATGGACTATTGTTGACGAGGGGATGGAAATACTGTAAGAATCAGTGCTGTTGTATGAACATAAAGAAACAGAGGCTTTCAGGCCACTGAGAACTTGCTTATATTAACTTACAGTAATGGTGACAGCATGCACAAGACCCATGCTTACTCAGTCTGACAAAATCCAGTGTAGAAGAATGGAGATGGGTAGTAGAACCGAAACCTAGCCTTTAATACCAGGACTAGGGAGGCAGAGGCAAGCAGATCTCTGTGATGTTGAGGCCAAGTTGGTCTGCATAGCAAGTTCCAGGACAATTTGGGCTCCAGGGAGATCCTGCCTTAAAAGCAAGCAAGCAAGCAAGCAAGCAAGCAAGCAAGCAAGCAAGCAAGCAAACAAGCAAGCAAGCAAACAAACACACAAACAAATATAGAATCAAACGACCAAAAACCAAAAGAGGCCCTCAATCACATGTAAATAGTTGTTTGGTTACCTCTGTGTCTTTTTGTAGAACCAGATTTTTGGCTTGGAACAATTAAAGAAAAACATGGGGGAAAGCTGAGAGTATAATTACACTGAGGTTAGGATGCAACAGTTTAAAACTGAGTGAGATTTGTTGGATCAACTTTCCGGCCAGAAGAATCTGCCCCCAAATTAAAGACTCACTTTTAAAAAATTTTATTTTTATTGAATTTTTGTGTATTTTATACAGAATATCTCCAACAATCTTAATCATTTGTATACCCTCGTCCCCACCCGCACCCTTCCAAAGCACCCTCATTGGAGCCCATATGCCCTATCATCCTTGTTAAGGCCCACTGTATCAAGTCAATGTCCCCAGACATTCCCCAGTGCAAGTCTATCCATTGAGGTCTATACAGACTCACTTTTATGGAATGTGTCATTTAAATGCTCACTTGGGAAGCAGGAACCATTAGAATCTCAAGCATCTTTTCATAACAGAAGCCTAATTCTCATTCATATACTATAACACATTAGTGTTGCTAGTTTGCCAACACTGGTTGCTACCTAGTTGACAATTTCTCTTTTAGTTTCTATGAGGTTATTTTCCTTCAGACATGCATGTTGACGTGATTAAGAAATGTTAGAGACTGGCTTGTGTTCTCACTATGTGATTATTCTTCACACAATGCACTTTACACAGAATTCAAAATGCCTTACATAGTCATTTTTTTCTCCAAGAGAGTATGTTAAAAACGTTTGAAAAATACCTGTGCTCTATACTCTGAGGTGCAAGACGTCACTTCTACCTTCTGGTAACCAAACGTGTCATTGTGCCTGAAAATGTATGCAAAAGAAAGGGAAGTAGCCCTGAGTTCTCAGTGGGATAAACCATAGAATTTATGTCCATCCAGATGCTATGAAGAAAAGGAAACAAATGATGGAATGACACATTCTATTTGTTAGTTTAGTTTTGGAAATAGCATTTCTCAAAATTCAATAAAATATCAGCAAGAGTACATACATTGTTATAGGAGAGGTTAGAAAATAGAAGTCTAGCTGGAGCTGTGGAAAGGAAGGTAATGGAATTACTTTACATGAATTGTTTGAGTTTTCTATTTCTCTTCCAAATACTAGATGTTGGCCACACCCTTACTGTATAAGTGGTTGTCATAAGCCTGTTCAATGAGCCATATACAATCAGAGGAATATAAGATAGAAAACCAGGAAAGGCTCATCAGAACATGCAAAATAAAAAAGAATGGCCAGGGCAGAAATGATGTCCTTTTGTTTCTCAAAAGTGTTATCTCATATTGTTACTTAAAATTCCATTTATTAGAAGTAAGTGACTACAATAACTTGATGATCATGTCCCATATCATTAAGAATCATACTACACCAGTGTATGAATGGCAGAAACCTTCATTGTGGTCAATTTTTAAAAATTGTTTATTTAATAACCACATACTTAGAAGAAGCATTTCATTACAAGATCATTGACATATTCAATAACAATTTCCTGAGCTAAGATGCATCTCCTTCAAAACTGGCTGTAAATTTTTAGGTTTACAGTTGAATTTTTACAGTTATACAATATTGTACTCAGTATAAACCCTATAAGACATAAATTAAATGACATTTTAACCTTTAAAAAAGATCTCCATTTCATTATTAAAATACACAGTTTCATACAGAAAAGTTCTTTTTCAATGCAATTGACATTAGGATGTTTTCACACGTGTTTCTAATCTCTATATATGTGATTATTACTAGTCACAGTTGGTTACTTTCTGAGCTCCTTGGCATCTGAGTATGGATATAATGTCATTGGGTAGATTTCATTGGTAATGTTTTGCACATCTACTAATTATTAAGGAGCAAATTTTATGCTTCAAGGAATTATTGTTTTTTAATCATTTAAATTTTTTTAATAAATACATTATTAGAAGAACAATTTCACTACAGTTTTAACATATTGAGTAACGCACTCCAAAGCAAGAGTACATCTGTTTCACAAGTGGGTGCAAGTATCTAGGTTCACAGCTGAATTAACACAGTTATACAATATTGAACTCAGTATAAGCCCTGTAAGACATTAAATTGTATGAGTTTTTAACCATTAAAAAAGATCTACATTTCATTATAGAATATATTGTTCCTTGCAGAAAGACTCACTGTTTTTGCTACTAACACTGAGATGTTGGCGCATGCATCTCTAATCTGTATGTATATGATTATTACTACTCATAATCACTTCACTTGGATCCTTGGAGTCTGTGTATGTCTATAAATTCATCAGGTAGATTTCAATGGTAATGTTTATCATCTCTACCAATTAACATGATGTAAATTTCCATGCTTCCTCCTCAAATACAATACATTTAAAAAAATTTGCTCGTGTGTGTGTGTGTGTGTGTGTGTGTGTGTGTGTGCGCGCGCATATCACACAGAACATCCTGAACCATCTTATTCAACTATATACCCAGTTCCCAGATGGCACCCTCCCATAGCATCCCTACCCCCACTTGAGCCCTTATACTCTGATATTCCTGCTACTGTCTGCTATGTTGTCTGCACCCCAAGCCATTCCCCACTGCTTGCCCTTCTGGTGCATCTAGTCAGCCTATCAGGAGATCTTTGTTTTAGGAGGGTCAGCTGTTTCTCATCTAGCAGCAATCAGTTCTCAATATTCCTTTAGATAAGATTGGGGTCTGCTGTTCATTTTCCCAGTTCTATATGGGAGTCCCTTTGACCACCCTGGCCAACAACTCAAAAGAGGTATTTCCTAACTGGCATTGTTGCTTGTTTTGTAGCCTTTAGCTCTACATACGGACTCTTAAGAAATTATATTGACCCCTTTAATCTTTGGTTATACTTTCCTTTTGGGTGTTTAAGGCCATACAGTTGGCCCAGATAAATTTATTTTTACTCTTAAGGTCGTTTGAAGATCTGTTCCTCAGGGGTCACATCGGCTTGTGAGGAGCCCCTGGCTCCTTTCTTTTACCAGTTCTACCTATGTGAAAATAAGTCAAAAGTCCTGCACAACCATGGCTGGCTTTGCTTGGAAGCATGGATGAAATGATTCCTCTGTGTTGACCTTCTTCTTTGAAGACTGGACACTAGTTCAAGTCCATCTGGTGGGGTCTCTTCGGCCTCTTTGATCAATAGGACAGGTGACCCACCACAATTACAGGACATTTTGAGAAATGCTCATAGTCCCCTGGAACTAGTTGAGCTAGGAGGGTTAAGAGCAAAAACTGCCCTTTATGCCCCTCTGACCAAAATTATTATAGGCCTCAAATTACGTCACTTAAAAGCCAAGAAAGTTAGTTCCACAAGTCTGCTACTTTTAATTACTGTGTGTCATGTAGATAAATCTTGGGCAAAGATCAATTGTTCTCAGATAAACCTTACCTATTCTTAATCTGCTATGTATAACTTGTCAGTAGGTTGTAGGAATAATATGGTTCCATCTGTCTTTCAAAACTAGCTAGGCATTATATATCTCTCTCATTGTCTCACCCTTCCATTATGGTTTTCCCACTTAAGATGCCCCCTTTACCCCCTTTCTCCCTTAATAATAGCCTTCTCCTACGGTCCTATCTCTCCTGAGCTCCTTCTTTCCCTTTATCCCCTAGGTTCCTGTATGCTCTTCCCTCCCCCCTCCCTTAAACTGACCAACTTTGTATACATATCTCCCTTATTAAGGCCTGTTTTCCTATTGTTCTTTTCTTTCAAGTTCTTTCTTTTCCTTTACCTCCCTGTTTCCTTTCCATTATCCTGGTTCCTGTAGTTATGTCTGGATACATACTCACTTATCAGGGTTTGGTTCTAGGATCCACATATGAGGGAGAACATATGTCATTTTTTTTTCTGAGTCTTTGTTACTTCACTTAGTATAACAGATTCTAGTTCCATTCATTTACCTGCAAATTTCATGGTTTCATCTTTCTTTACAACTGAGTAAAATTCCATCATACAAATGAACTACATTTTCATTATCCATTCTTCAAATGAGGGACACTTAGTTTGCATCCATCTCTTAGCTATTGTGAAAAGAGCAGCAACAATCATGGATGTACAAGTGTCTCTGCAATAGGATGAGTTCTTGGGGTATGTGCCAAGGAGTGGTATAACTGGGTCAAATGGTAGGTTCATCTAAGAGTTCTCCACACTGCTTTCCATAGGGGTTGAACAGTTTTGCAGCCCCACCAGCAGTGGATGAGTGTTCCTTTTTCCCCACATCCTCTCCAAAATTTGGTATCATATGTTCTCTTGATCTTAGCCAGTCTGATGGGTAAGATGAAATCTCAAAGTGGTTTTAATTTTCATTTCCTTAATTATTAGTGAAGTTGAACATCTTTTAAGATGTTTCATAGCTATCTTGACTTCTTCTTTTGAGAACTCTCTGTTCAGCTTCTTATCCCATCTTTTAATTGGGTTACTTCTTGCCTTAATTCTTTTTTTTTTGAGTTCCTTATGTATTCTGAAATAAAACTCTCTTGAATTTGTCACTGGTGAAGATTTTCTACCATTCTCTGGGTTTTCTGTTCAATTCCCTGGTTGCCTCCTTTGATGTACAGAAGCATTTTAGTTTAATGAGGTCCCATTTGTTAATTCTTGCCCTTGTTTCCTGAGCAATTGATATCCGGTTTCAAAAATCCTTTCCTACACCTATATCTTGTAGGTTTTTCCCAATGTTTTCTTATAACAGTTTTAGAGTTTCAGGCTTTACATTGAGGTCTAAAATCCATTTGGAATTGACTTTTGTGCAGGGTGAAAGATAGGGGTTTAGATTAGTTTCATTCTTCTACAGGTGGAGTTCCAGTTTTGCCAGCACCATTTGCTGAACATGCTGTCTTTCCTCCAGTGAATATTCTTGGCCACTTTGTCGAATATCAGGTGGCTGAAATTGTATTTACTCATATTTGAGTTTTCAATTTTGTTCCATTGTTCTATGGGTCTATTTTTGTGCCAGTACGATGTTGTTTTTATAACTATAGCTCTGTAATACAGCTTAAAATCTGGTGTAGTAATCCCTGGCCGGCATTGCTCTTAGTGCTCAGGGCTGTTTTGGCTATCCGAGGTCTTTTGTGATTCCATATGAATCTTAGGATGTGTTTTTCCAATTTTGTGAATAATGTCTTGGGGATTTTGATTGGAATTGCATTGAATCTATAAATGACTTTTGGTAGGATGTTCATTTTCACAAGATTAATTCTTCCCAAACATGAGCTCATCTTCTGATGTCTTCCTCAACCGCTTCCTTTAAAGATTTAAAATTTTCATTATAGAGGTGTTTAATGTCTTTGGTCAGGTTTATTCTAAGATTTTTTTTCCAGCTATTGTGAAGGGGAGTGTTTCCATGTACTCTTTCTCTGATTGCTTATTATTATTATATAGAAAGGCTACAGACTTTTGTAGGTAA
>NW_008349353.1:972664-979011 GCF_000622305.1 Nannospalax galili
GCTTTACTGATTTTGTTGATTTGGAGGTGCTCTTTCTTTCTTTCGGTTAACTGAGTTAGTGCTCTGTCAATCTTGTTTATGTTTTCAAAGAACCAGGTCTTGGATTTTTTGATTCTTTGTATTGTTTTCTTTGTTTCAATATCAGTAATTTCTGCCCTGATTTTTTTTTATTTCTTCTTGTGTGCTGGGTTTGGCTTTTGTTTGCTGTTGCTTTCCAAGTGTCTTGAGTTGTACTGTTAAGTCATTTATTTGTGTTCTTTCTGAGTTTTGATCTAGGTACTTAGACCTATAAACTTCCCTCTAAGGACAACTTCCAGCATGTCCCAGAGGGTTTTTTTGTGTTGTTTTGTCCTTTTCATTTAGTTCCAGGAATTCTTTTATTTCTTTCTTAATTTTTCTTTTGACCCATTCATCATTCAAGGGTGTATTGTTTAATCTCCATGTGTTCATGTGGTGATTAAGGCTTTTCCGGTGTTGATTGTAAGCTTTATTGTATTGTGGTCTGATGGAATGCTTGGAATTATTTCAATCTTTTTTTATTTGTTGAGGCTTGTTTTGTGCCCCAGTATATGGTCAATTTCTGAGAAGGTTCCATGGGGCACTGAGTAGAAAATATGTCCTTTGGTGCTTGGGTGGAATACTTGGTAGATGTCTGTTAACTCCATTTGATACACAGTATTATTTAATTCACATGTCTCTCTGTTAACTCTCTGCCCTCTTGACCTATCTAATGGAGACAGTGGGGTATTGGAGTTCCCTACTATTAATGACTTGGGATTAATCTGGATCTTAAAGTCCTGTAGTATTGTTTTTATGAAGTTGGGTGCACCAGAGTTTGGTGAATATATGTTCATGATTGTAATATCTTCTTGATTTATTTTTCCTTTGACCAGAATTAAGTGGCCCTCTTTATCTCTTCTGATTAATTTTGGTTTAAAGTCTACTTTGTCAGATATTAGAATTTCTATGCCTGCTATTTTCTTAGCACCATTTGCTTGGTATATTTTTTTCCATCATTTCACTTTAAGATAGTGTCTGTCCTTGAAAGTGAGATGAGTTTCTTGCAGAAAACAAAATGATGGGTTTTGTTTATTAACCATTCACCTAGTCTGTGTCTTTTGACTAGGGAGTTCAGTCTGTTAGTATTTAAAGTTATTAATGAAAGATGGGTATTGAATCCTGCCATTTTTATTTCTGTTTACATTCTTCATATAGCTGTACTTTTCCACAGTTATACCTTCATTGAATTTCTTTCCACAACCCCTTAGGTATAGTCATTCCTTTCTTCAGCTCTTTGTATTGCTTCCAGAACTCTCTGAAGGGCTGGTTTTATGGACATGAATTCCTTCAGCCTATTTATGTTATGGAAGATTGTTCTTTCCCCTTCAACTATAATAAATATTTTGGCTGGGTATAGTAATCTGGGTTGGCAACTGTGGTCATTTAAAACTGTAAATGTTTTGGTCCAGGCTCTTCTGGCTTTCATAGTTTGCACTGAAAAGTCAGCTGTAATCCTAATGGATTTTCCTTTATATGTGACTTGTTGTTTCTCTTTTGCAGCTTTCAGTATTGTCTCTTTCTTTTGTACGTTTAGTGTTATTACTATGATGTGCCGTGGAGAGTTTCTTTCCTGGTCTTGTCTGTTTGGTGTTCTATATGCTTCTTGTATTTGCATGGGCATGTCTTTCTTTAACTCTGGGAAATTTTCTTCCGAGAAGGAACTGAGTTGTTCTGGTTGCAAATTATCAGGAAGCAGTGGTGATTCCCAAGGTGTCTGGGGCACCAAGACAAGGAATGGGACAGGACCCTGGCTAGGAGGAGAGGCCCCCAGGGGAGATGGGAGGGTGAATGAGGCTAGGGAGTCAAGATGTGAAGGGCAAGATTGACTTACCCTGGGAAAGGAAGCCCTGTGGGTCAGAGAGAGGCCTGCAGGTTGTGCAGGCCCAGGAAGGCAGAGGGAGGTGAGCCATTGTGGTCTATGTTTAAGCTGTTTACGTGGAACAGAATTACCACTTAGGTTCATGAAACATCTTATCAATATGAAAGCAAATCTAATTAAAAAAAAACAAGAAAGTATATTGGCCCTTATGTACTAAGCTTTATAATATATCCTTTACTGTTTATCTAAATAACACGAAACCCCTTTGTGAAAGGTTGTCTCTGGGAAGAATTTTAACTCAGTGTTGGTTTTGTGAATCATTCTGCCCACCAGCCTTTGTCCATCAGAGCAGGACTTGACAGTTGGTACATATTGGGGCTGCCAGATAGTGCCTTTTCAAATTTCACAGCAATAGTCTTAATGTGATGATTTATAAGACGTAAGGACACTCTTTTCCAATATAGAAAATAAAGAGCAATAAAGTTTTATTACTGATTTAAAATATTACCTAGATAGAAGAGGGAAAGTATGTGCTTCCAGAAAGAGAAATATGTCAACTATACATGCTTTCATTTCTAGCAGCACACCAGCTTTTTATTTCTTCTTTAGCTTTAACTTATCCTTATGTCCTTTAGTCTTGAGCTACTGAAATGACTGCATTTCCTCAAAATCTAGTTCTCTCAGATTTTTTCATTATTTGAATCATCACAACTCTCCATAAACAAGCTGAAATGCTAACATTTATTTCATAAGAAATGGGATAATTTAGCAAGACATAATAAGATTATACTGATAACTACTGATCATTAGTGGTTTCCTTTATCATTGAAATAGAGTGGAAAATGTTCTGTTTGGGGGAAGATTTCAAAAATGTATTCAGATGCCCTTAAGAATACATGTTTGAAGAAGTTAGATACATCATGGCATTCTAATAAATTTTATTGATACTAAACATGAACAGTAAGAGATGATATTTGGCTATGGGAAGATAATTGAAAATATAGGAACTTCTCAATCTTGTCAGGAGCGAACATGACAAATTGTGTCTATGTCCAAAGAGAAGACAAAGAACGTGTTATAATGAGAATAATATATTTTTTTCATAAACTTATAGTGGTTTCTCTACAGAGAAACAAGGAGATACAAATTATAATAATATGCAGTGATTTGAATTCAGATTTTGTCACTGGAAATGAAAAGAAGTGTGTGAAGTTTGATTTATTGTGGATATAGAGCTGAGAGACCTTGGTTAAAAAAAAATGGGCTCAACTAACAAGATAAATGACTGTTTTGGGCCACTGGGCAGAAGTTTACTACTATTTGTAATATGACATTAACTGAAAGAATGGGTCTAGGAAGAGAATGTGAGGAGATAATATTGATGGCACAGATCATAAATGTTAATGAGTAACTCCTACATAGTTTTCAAGAAGAAATTTGAACACAAAAAGTCTACATCTAAGATTTAAGGACAAGACAGCCTACATTGGTATATCTTTTTCTGTAAAAATATTCAAACAAATATTAAAGGATGAGATACTTTAAGAAGAGACCATAAATAAAAGAGTAAGAAATATGAATAAGAAACAGCAAAAGATAGAGTTGTGTAAGGGCCACCAAATAAGACAACAAAAAGCAACCACAGGCTAAGAAAGGTGAGAGAAAATAATGCTTAGAGAAGGAAAGAGTGATGGACATATTCCAATGCTTCTAAGCAGAACAACAAAATGAAGACTAAATGGTGTACAAAGTTTGTAATCAGAGAAAAACATGTTTTGAGCCACTGAGATGGCACAGCAGGTAAAGGTGCCTGCCACCAAGACAGATAACCTCAATTTAATCTCCAGTACTCTTATGGAGGAAGGAGAGAACCTCAAGTTGTTCTCTTACCACTGCAGAAGCAATGTGGCATATGTATTCACACACATTCTCTCTCTCTCTCTCTCTCTTTCTCTCTCTCTCATATAGTCACAAATACAAATAATAAGCAAACAAAATGCAATAAAATTTTTCAGATATTTTGTTTGAATAAATTATATTACAGTAGAAACCATATTGTAGTGTGATAAAAGAAATATAGGATGTTATAATAAATAAAACAAACCTAAGCTTTCATCTAGTTTGTTATGGAAGTTAATCTGTGATAGCAACTGATTACACAACTTTGGATAGGACAAGGATCAGAGACTTCATGGGAGGGTGCTAAGATGAATGCTGTATCACTATTATGCCATGAAGTTTTGCACCCTCAATAATACAAAGATAAATTATTGAACAGACATTTGGCTATAAAAATTAAAATATAATACAAACACAAAACATAAGTCAAGAAAATGGTCTTTCCAGGCAGGGACATTACTTATCACACATTTATCTCTATTTTACAGAAGTCTATAACAACATGTTTCAATCTAGGCAATATACCCAGAAAGCAAACAATGTAAGTAGAAATACAACTACTACAGAGAATGGAGAAAATATCTACATATCAATATTTGAAAGACATTCCGTTTTAACACGAATATTATAGAAATTCATAAAATGGAGGTGTTTTGATACAGCAGTGTAATAGAAGTTTTTGTCATTATTATTTACTGAGACATGATTCATGTAACCAAAGCTAAACTCAAAATTTCTGTATAGCTGAGACCTGCCTACAACATTTAGTCTTTCTCTTGGGACTGTATCCATGTAACCTTAATTTCCATATTTATCTTAGAAATATTAAAAAAATAACTTTATGTAATTATGACTATACCAATACAATTAAAATACTTGCAGAGTATTGTCTTCTTAAAATTGTTTTACAGTTTTCTTTATTATTATTTTATGTGTATGTATGTATTGCCTGCATGTAGTTAAGTGCAGCTGTGTTGTGCAATGCCCGCATTGGTTAGAAGGGACTGTTGGATTCCCTGGAACTGGAGTTATGTACAGTTGTTAGCTGCCATGTGGGTGCTGCCATTTGAACCTGGATTTTCTGAAAGAACAACCAGTGTTCTTAACCACTGAGCCATCTTTCCAGTCCTGAGTATTGTCTTTTAATAGGATAATATTATTTATTTAATTAATTAGTTGCTATATTAAAAATGATTTAGTAATTGCTCAGAATTGACCATACATAATTATGTTGTCACATTCTGTTGTATTAACTAATCCTATGATGTATACGTAAATATGCACACACATTACCCAAAATGTTTTATCCATTTTTGCCATTTTTCCTATGTTTTAAGCATATATAATATTATACATACTAATTATACTAGTTGTTAGTTATTACTTCATCAATTTATATATATGTATATATATATATTTTTTCAAGTAAACTAATAAAATCAAAAGAGCATGTCAATGTTAATAAAGTTTACTATATTATTATATATCTTTATTTTTTCTGGTGTTCTTTATACTTTATATCTGTCTTTTTTTCCCACTCCATATGACAGTCTCCCACTCTCTCCTTTGAGCTGTTTTTAGTGAATATATTCCATTTATATATGCTGTGACATCATTTTTCAATTGGTCTTTATATCACTTAACAGAAGAAATAATTAATTGGCATTTGTCAACAATTACATAAACTTTACTAGTATGTTTGTTTTCTCATGTGGATTCATAAAACTGTATATAGTAGATGTTTCATCCTACAGAATTTTGTTTAGTGTCTACTCTACAGTAGATTTGCTAGCAAAAGATTTTTCTATCCTTGTTTGTATAGGGCTATCTTTCTTCTGCAATCGGATTTTTAGCATTTTTCTGTATATAGACTTTCTGTTTGAATCTCTACCTTGACTTAGTGCTTGTGGTACTGCAGGCTTCTGCTTTCTGCCTGCAGCCTACCTGATGAGAAGCCAGCAGGCAATCTTATTGAAAATCTCTTATGACAAGTTCCTTATTTTTCTATGTCCGATATTTTCTCTTTACCATTTTCATACAACATTTCGTGTGTACCATATCCATACAAAGGGTCTGCTCATGTTTAAATTCTTTTAATTTTATGGATTTCTTTACGTGTAGAATGAAGTTTTTAATCAAATTTGGAGAGACTTAAGTCATTAGACTTATAAATTCTTTACTGCCCATTTTCCTTTTTCTCTCCTTTATGGACCCCCATCACTGACTTTCTCTGTGTTTGTGTAATGTGAGTGCCTGAAGGAGAGGACCGCGAACACCCCCTGGGGATACACATGTATGTGGTCTATGGACGAAGTTCAAAATAGAAAGACTTAGTAACATCATGGAGGAAATATTTCTCTTAGTCTTTCTGAACCGTGCTAATTGTGTGCCTTGTAATTGATAAGAATTAGCTGTATTAATTAACTATGTGTCTCATAATAGCCTTTAATTTGGTTGCTCAAAGACATGCTGAGTTTTAATATTAGCAGTTAGCTGGCCTTTGCTGATGTTTCAAACAAGAAAGTTTCTCTCTCTCTCTCTCTCTCTCTCTCTCTCTCTCTCTCTCTCT
>NW_008349353.1:979128-990217 GCF_000622305.1 Nannospalax galili
TGTTTTTGATAATGTTTCATTCAGAATTCATTTACTTAACTCTCTAGAGACTCTAAAATCGGCATGTTTATAGAAAACCTTAGTTGCTGCCACTCTGTTGGTCATTGTGGATACCAAATCTCTGCAATAGAAAGTGATTTCCTTACAACATATTGTCTTTGTCATAGATGATAAATCAGAAACACTTTGGAAATTTTTAAGCATGAAATAGAGGATTGGAATTAGCATTCTTAAATCATATATATAACCCTATTCATATTCAAAGAGGATCTGATTAATTAAGTGATATATAAGTCAAATTATCTACTAAAAAGTCCAAGCAGTAATAAGACATTGAAGGTTAAAATATTTATCCAAATAGAGGCATCTATATTAAGAACCATGACTTCTATACATTCTATACATTATTTTCTTGGACTCAACTATATTTTCTGACAAAAAGAACACATTTAAGAAATACTGAAGAACTAAATTTCTAAGGCAAAATTCTACTTTGTCTGCCATTTTATGGTATAAGCATAAATTCTGCAAAAGATTGAATTTTACACAATATTTTATAATTATGTTGTTTTTGTATTTTTAGACTCACCTATTCACTTTCAGATATATCCTAAATCTGATTGTTTTATGATAAACTGATTAACTTATGACTAAAACAAAATCAGAGAAAGTGATAATAGTTTATAGGAAGAATTGCAAGTGATCGAATTTATGATAGAAAATAAACAAAACATTTGTAAGAAAGCATTCAAATTATGTTATGTATAACAAATTGGCATGGATTTAGTGGCTTAACACCTTGCATGTGTATATCATCTCGCAGTTTCTGTCCATCTTGAGTCTGGACGTGACTTAGTTTATCTGATGCAAGACAGTAAGTAAGGCTTAACTTTCATCTGAGGGCTATCTAGGGAAGGATCCTTTGCCAAGCTCATGTTCTTCATACTCAACTTCTTTGCAGAATGTTGGACAGAGGCTTTGTTGTTTATGTGATATTTCACAGAGAGTTGTCTTTTGTTCATGGCAATATAATCTTCTCCATAGACCTTTTTACAATCCTGGGGCTTGTTTCCAAACACTAAGGGACAGAGAGAGGAGAAAGGGAGAGAGAGAGAGAGAGAGAGAGAGAGAGAGAGAGAGAAAGAGAAAGAGAGAGAGAAAAAGAGAGAAAGAGAGAGACACAAAGAGAGACACACAGAAACATACGGTAATTACATACATAGCATTATCCTGTATCTTTTCTATATTCTATTGAGAGAGAGAGAGAAAGATAAGGGGAGAGAGCTAAAGTGAGAAAGTGAGAGACACAAAGAGAGATTCTCCTTAACATAGGGTAATTCCATACATAGCATTATCCTGTATCTTTCCTATATTCTATTTGTTAGTAGCAAGTGCAAGACTTACCAACACTCAAAGGGAAGACAGAAAAAAAAGCATAAATACTAGGAAATGATATCCTAAAGTCAATCTTAGCATATACCTATTAGGGTTAATTAAAGAAATAGCATTTGTGGTGGTTATTTTGGATAGCTCTCTCCTGCCAAAATACAAACTCCTGAAACTGTATCACGCATTGTTCATTTCTGTGCTCTCAGCTTATAACAGCACCTCTAGAAGAATTGATGCTCAATCAGTAATAATAAAATATTGTGTTTATCTTTATCAAAATGATATCATATCCCTGTGAGTTGTGGTAAAGAAGTCATTGTCATGCAGAGACTGATTTAGTGAACTCTCAAGATTGAGACTTCATAACTGGAGCTCTGTTTTACATCAAAAAGTTGTATCTCTTTAGGGAAAATAATATGGCAATAGTAACAATAATAAGAGTAAATGTAAGTTTTTATGGATAACCTCAGATAATCTCATAGATAACCATAAATGCAGATGTTTAAAGGATACCTAGGAATCAATGACAATACAGTAAATGTTAGAATATTTTTACCTGTATTGTTCTTCAATTAAATGAGGTAAAGATTTGATCTATAATTCTCACATGTTAATGTTCCTATCACCACTTCATAAGCTCACTAGGAGGACAATGATTCAGTAGTGTAAAGATAGGACGAAAGGTTTTAAAATGAACACCCATGTATTTTTACAATATGGCTCTAAATGTAATCAAACATAATATAATGGGTTCACTTCTTGACTAGGGAAAAGTCAAAAATAAGAGGGCTGAAAAAAATGGAGTTGATTGAGATTTACTACCTGCAGGAGATAAGGCTATGGCCTTCTGGAATAACGTGATATGAGTAGTTTAATTAGGGCACATACACATATTTGTACAGAGGTTGGCCCATTTCTGCATATGCCAGTGAAATAATCTATTTATTAGCATTCTTAGTTTATAACATGGCATATAGTTGAAAATTTGGCATGGCCGACAAGAATTTCTCTTGCACCTTAAAGATTTTCAAAGTTCATTAATAACTAGCCTTTCCTGAAGTCACCTGACTTAGTGGCTAACAGAAGCCACAAGCCTATTGAAAACAGGCAGTTGGGGTTCTCTAGGAAAGTATTTTATTTAGTCAATGTTGGAATACCATTGAATTTTCTAATTTTGTTTTCTGTGTATTAGTTGTTTAGGTTCTTGGTAAGAAAATGACAATACCAATTTGAGAAGAGGCAGTCTGCTTTCTAATAGCAAAAATAGGCTGCATGTGCCCATGGAGCTGAGGAATAGCTTTGATATTTGCCAAAACATGAGAATCCATAGGTTTCTGTTGAACATTACCCAGCTCGGCTGGGATTTCTTTTTCTCCTTGTAGAGAATCTTACTTTCCTAGTGTCTGTGATTCCACAGGTGCTTCTTGAAGTAAGTGTCAGTGAGCTGTTTTGAAATTTTTATGTTGCGGACACAGGCTTTTTGGAGGTGGCAATGACTAATTTCTGGTGTGTTCTATGAGGAACTAGGTTCAGTTAAAGAGGGACCATTACAAGTTTCAAGTCACTGCTCAGCTACTTCAGGAAAATCACACTTTTATCCCTGTAGAGCTGAGTGAGAATGATATAGTCCAGGGCTGGATGCTAGGTTGCAAGTTACATCTTTCTTATGGGCTCAGTAGGGTTTTTTTTTTTTTTCTTTTTTAATTTGTTTTTACTGAATTTTTGTGTATTGCATACAGAAAATCTCAAACAATCTTAATCTTTATACCCCCTTCACCAGACACCCGCCCGTAGCCCCCCCCACTGGAACCCCAAAACTGTCATTCCTGATAAGTCCCACTGTGTCAAGGCAGTGTCCCCAGATGTTCCCCAGTTTAAGTTCATCCACGGAGGTCTAGTCAGCATATCTAAAATATTGTTTTAGGAAAATCAGTTCTGCACCGGATTTTTGTAGCTGAATTTGCATTTGAATTGTGTGTGCTGACACAATTGCCATAGAATCCTATAAGCAGGGTGTCAGGAGCTTATAGGACTCTGTTTCCATATGGTCATGCATCTCCTCCCTGGCTCTTAAAAATCTTTCTGCTGCCTCTTCCACGATGGTCCTGAGCCTTGGGTGGGTCAAGTTTAATAAAGGTATCCTGTCCAAGAACCGTCATTCAGCAGACTCTTGATCTCTATGCTTTGGCCGTTTGTGAACTTTTGTGTTTCTGGCCGTCTGCTACATGAGGGAGCATCATTAAGGAGAGCTGAGAAATTCATTAGTGTCTTCTTCTTTACCCCTGTTCTAAGTTTCATGAGCCTTAGGCATAGAGGTTGCATTGTAGATGTGTTACATAGGCCTGGGCACATAGACAATGTCCGTGCTTGACCAGTTATAGTAATTGGTAATAGTCTCTGATTGATGCAAAATGAGCTTCTTGAATGAATGAAGATTTGGAGATATTTGTCTGTAAATATAAGGATATATATTTTATACATAGTAATAAGTCACATTAATCTAGGAAGTGACTGTCTTCGAATTTTCTCTAAGATACATACCACTCCAGCTACATGTATTTGGTTAGGTATACAGTACCACACTTGAGTTTTCTCCCATTGAGTGGGTTTTAGGCCAGTTAACTATCTGTTGATCGCCCCCAAGACAAAAATGCTAATAATGTCTTATGCTATTCTGGACATTGATGTACTTATTTGGTCTTGAAGCTGGTGTTGAACCATAGATTGAATCCCTTGGCACCTTCATAATGCTCTCCAAAGCTATGAGAGCTGGCCTTCAGGAGAAGTGGTTTTAGGTCAGTTGAACCTCTGTTGCTCCACATCTGGACTGTCTTTATCAGTAGGGTCTTACCTTTTAGTTCCTGGAGGCCGTCATGGGCTGTGGCAATAACATGAGTAATATTGGGAGGCTCTTGGACCACCCTGGCCAAAAACGCAAAGAAAGATTTCTCCTATCTGGTACTGTCTATTATGTAGACTTTAGCTATACACATGGATTCATGTAGAGACATAGTATGTGTAATTTGTCATTAGGTTTTTGGACTAATATGATATCCTTTGTTTATTTTTTTAATTAGCTAGGCATTATTTTTCTTCTCTCTCTCTCTCTCTCTCTCTCTCTCTCTCCCCACTGTCTAACCCTTCCACCATGGTTTCCCCATTTAAAGTGTCCCCATTTTCCCCATTTTTCCCTTGATAATACCAGTCTCCTATGGTTCCCACCTCTCTTGAGCTCCTTCTTTCCCTTTATAACCAAGGTTCCTGTATAACCTTCCCTCTCCGCATTTAAATAATTACATTTTTTATCTGTTTCTCCTTTATTAATGTCTGTCTCCTACTGTTCTCTCTCAGGTTCTTTCTTTCACTTTACTTCCCTGGCTCCTTTACATTGTCCAGGTTCCTATAGTAATATCTGGATACACACATACTTATAAAGATTCAGTGCTAGGATCCACAAATGATGGAGAACATGGCTTTTGTTTTTCTGAGTCTGTGTTACTTCAATTAGTGTAACAATTTCTAGTTCCATCCATTTACCTGCAAATACATGATTTCATCTTTCTTTACCTCAGAGCATAACTCCTTTATTTAAATGTACCACATTTTAATTTTCCACTCCTCAGTTGAGGGACATTTAGGTTACTTCCATCTCTCTGCTACTGTGAAAAGAGCAGCAGCAAACATGTATTTGTAAGTGTCTCTGCAATAGGATGAGTCCTTTCAGTATATACCAAGGAGTGGTATAACCCAGTCAAATGGTAGGTTCATTTTTAGTTTTTGAAGCGTTCTCCACACCGTTTTCAGTAGGGGTTGCACATTTTTGCAATCCCACCAGCAGTGAATGAGCATTCCTCTTTCTCCACATCCTCTGTAAAATTTGTATCATTTGTTCTCTTGATTATAGCCAGTCTGACTAGGGTAAGATGAAATGGTCATGTCATTTTAATTTACATTTCCTTAATTACTAAAGAGGTTAAATAGCTTTTAAGATGTTTCCTAATCGTCTTTATGTTTTTTTTTTCAGAACTCTCTGTTCAGATCCTTAGCCCACCATTTAATTAGGTTATTTGCTCTCTTGATTCTTTATTTTGTGAGTTCTTTAAATATTCTCCATGTTAAACCTCCCTCAGATGTGTCACTGGTAAAGATTTTCTCCCACTCTTTAGGGTTTCTCTTCACTTCCTAGATTGCTTCTTTTGATGTACAGAAGCTTTTTAGTTTAATGAGATCCCACCTGTTGATACTTGGTCTTAATTCCTGAGCAACTGATGTTCAGTTTAGAAAATCTGTTCCTACACCTATATCTTGTAGATTATTGCCAATATTTTCTTCTCACAGTTTCAGAGTTTCAGGTTTCACATTGAGGTCTTTGATCTATTTGTAGTTGACTTGTACATGGTCAAAAATAAGAGTCTAGCTTTTTTCTGCTACAGGTGGAGATTCAGTTTGTTAGCAACATTTGCTAAAGATGCTTTCTTTCCTCCAGTGAAAGCTCTTGGCCTCCTTATCAAATATCAGGGGCTGAAATTGCATGTACTCATATTTGGGTCTTCAGTTTTATTCCATTGATATACAGGTCTATTTTTGTGAGCATGTACCATATTGTTTTTATGAATATAACTCTGTAATATAGTTGGAAATCTGGTATATTAATCACCCCAGAATTTGTCCTCAGAGTTGCTTTGGCTATCTGGGATCCTTTGTACTTCCATATGAATTTTTTGGATTTTTTTTAAAAGCATGAAGAATGTCACAGGCATTTTGATTGTCATTGTACTGAGTCTATTAATGGATTTTGGTAGGATGGCCATTTTAACAATATTAATTCTTCAAATCCATGAGCATTGGAGGTCCTTCCATCTTCTGGTGTCTTCCTCAATCTCTTTCTTTAAAGATTTAATTTTTTTACTGTAGAGGTCTTTAATGTCTTTGGTCAGGTTTATTCTGAGATATTTTCTTTTTTTGCAGCTATTATGAAGGGGGAGTGTTTCCATGTGCTCTTTCTCTGATTGCTTGTTATTGGCATATGGAAAGGCTATAGGTTTCCTTGCATTCTGTCTCCAAATGCTTGCTATTGATAAATAGAAAGGCTACTGATTTTCATAGATTAATTTTATAACCTGCCACTTTACTGAAAGTGTTAATCACTTCTCAGAGTTTTCTTGTGGAATTTTTGACATCTCTTACATATGTCATCTGCAAAAAGGGATACTTTGACCTCTTCTTTTCCAATTAGCACTCCTTTAATTTCTGCCTCGAGTCTTATTGTTACAACAAGAGTCTCACCCACTATGTTAAAAAGGAGTGGATATAGTGGACAGCCTTGTCTGGTTCCTGATTTCAATGGGAATGCCTCCAGGTTTTTATCTATTTAGAATGATGTTGGCTGTGGGTTTGTTTTATCTAGCTTCAATTATGTTGAGGTATGTTCCCTCCAGTCTTATTCCCTCTAGGACTTTGAACATAAATGTTTGTCGAATTTTCTCAAATGCTTTCTTTGCATCTATTCAGATGACCATGTGGTTCTTGTCTTTGAGTCCATTTATATGATTTATGACATTTATTGACTTATGTATATTGAACCATCCCTGCATCCCTGGAGTAAATTTGACTTGATCATGGTAGATGATCTTTTTGATGTGTGTCTGTATGAGGTCTGCAAGTATTTTGTTGAGAATTTTTGCATCTATGTTCTTTAAAGGTATGGATCTATAGTTTCCTTTTTGGTTGTATCTTTACCTGTTTTTGTAATAGAGTGATGGTGGTTTCATAGAAGGATTTTGAAAGTTCTTTCTCCATTTCTATCTATTTGAATAAATTAGGTAGTATTGAATACAGATCTTCTTTAAATGGCTCATAGAATTCTGCTGTGAATCCATCTAGGCCCAGGCTTATTTTAGTCGGGTAGTTTTATATTACTGTTTCAATTTCCTTATGTGTTATGGATCTGTGTAAGCTGTTGAACTCTTTTTGGTTTTGCTTTCATGATTCTCATAATTTAGATACACATCCATTTTTT
Source organism: Nannospalax galili (assembly GCF_000622305.1). Lineage (NCBI taxonomy): Eukaryota > Metazoa > Chordata > Mammalia > Rodentia > Spalacidae > Nannospalax > Nannospalax galili. The sequence goes on from NW_008349353.1 coordinate 986,537, forward strand.
TAGATTTTCAAATTTAGTAGCATATAAGTTTTTAAAATGTCCCCTTATAATCTTCTGTATATTTTATTTTATTTTACTTTTCATTGAGCTTTTAAATTTTCACACAATATTTCCCACTCACATCCAGACCCCCTCCCCATCCACACCCCCCGCCCCACTGAACCCTATGCACTCCACCATACATGCTAATTCCTATTCATTCAGATGTTTGTACCAAAATGTCACAGTGTAAATGTGTCCATTGGTGTCTAGTCAGCCCATCCAGTGGTCATATATAAGTCATATTCTCCCTCACCCAGCAGCAACCAGTCTCAAATCGTTCTCGATCTAGTGCTGACCTGCCGCCTATTTCTCACCTCACCTTAGTTCCACTCAGCAGTAAGAAAAGATGAATTTATGTAATTTGAAGGTAAATGGATGGAGCTGGAGAGTGTTATACTAAGTGAAGTAACACAAACCCAGAAAAGCAAGGGTGTATGTTTTCCCTCATTTGTGGATTGTAGCATCTATCCCTTATATGTGAGTATATAGATTCTGAAGTAACACCAGGAACCAGGTAAAGGCAAAGGACACATGGAGGTAAAGGAAAAGAAACAAACTGAAAGGGACATAGAAGGGAACAGATGCTTCCTGAGGGGGTGGAAAAGTGTTCGGATCTTTTTGTTTCCTGTTGTGATGTTTCCCATTTCAGATATTGTTAATTTGGAGTTGCTCTTTCTTTAAATGGGCTAAGGTTCTCTCTATCTTGTTTACCTTTTCAAAGAACCAGCTCTAGGATATGTTGACTCTTTTTATTGTTTTCTATGTTTCTATTTCATTAATTTCTGCTGTGATTTTTGTTATTTCTTCTTGTCTGCTGGGTTTGCATTTCATTTGTTGTTGCTTTAAAATTGTCTTGAGTTGTAATGTTAAGTCATTTATTTGTGATCTTTCTGATTTTTAATGTAGACACTTTGAGTTATAGAGTTATAAATTTTCTTCTTAGTACTGCTTTTAAAGTGACCCAGAGGTTTTCTTGTGTTTATTGTCCTTTTCATTTAGTTCCATGAATACTTTTATTTCTTTCTTAATTTCAACTTTCACTCATTTATTATTAAGGAGTGTGTTGTTTAATTTTGTAATCTGAAGTGCTTCGGCCGACCACTATGACACGAGCTATTGTCCTGCCTCTTTCCCACACAGGCTGAAGCCCATTACTTCTCCCACAATCAGTTGACCTTAGCTGTATGAGGAGAAGGAACTGGCGGTATTTCATGTCTTTATAAGACATGTCTCCTGGATGTCATAAACTATGTAAAACCCAAATAGAAGGTATTCTGTCAGTTTGTCAGTGCTGGGACTTCAGAGGGCAAGGGTGTATGGGTCTCCCAAGAAGGGTGAGGAGAAAATATGGCAAAACAAATCTCCACAAGTTCATATTGTTACTATGATTTCTTCTGGTGTTGATTTTAAGCTTTATTGTGCCATGGTCTGATAAAATGCATGGAATAGTTTCCTTTTTTTTTTGTATTTTTTGAGGTTTGTTTGTGTCCCAATATGTGATCAATTTTGGAGAATGTTCCATAGGACACTGAATAGAAAGTATATTCTTCATTGCTTGGAATATTAGGTGTCTGTTAGGTCCATTTGGTGTATGGTACTGTTTAATTCAGATGTGTCTCTGTTTATTCTTTTTCCTAGTGACCTAATAGAGACAGTGGGGTATCGAAGTCTCCTACTGTTAGTGAGTTGGGATTAATCTGTGTCTTAAAGTCCTGTGGTACTGTTTATGATAGTCAGTGCACCAGAGTTTGGAGCATATATATTCATGATTGTAATATCTTATTGGTCAGTTGTTCTTTTAACCAGAATGAAGTGGCCCTCTTTATCTCTTCTGATTAGTTTTAGTTTGAAGTCTATTTTGTTAGATACTAGAATTACAACTCATGCTTTTTTTCTGAGTACCATTTACTTGGAATATTTTTTGCCATCCTTTCAAGTTAACATAGTGCCTGTCCTTGAAGATGAGATGAGTTTCTTGCCAACAGAAAACAAAAAATGGATTTCATTTATTTATTTTTTATTAATCCATTCAACTAGCTTGGTCTTTTGACTGGGGAGTTCATTCCATTGATATTTAAAGTTATTATTGAATGTTGTACATTGATTCCTGTCATTTTGATTTCTGTTGCATCCTTTGTGTGCTTCCACACATATACATTCATTTAATTTCTTTTTGTCAGCCATTGGGTATAGTCATTCATTTCTTAAGTTCTTTGTATTGCTTCAATTATTCCATGAAGGGATGATTTTGTGGACATGAATTTTTCACCCTATTTATCTTGTGGAAGATTTTTCTTTCCCCTTTAATTTTTGCTGGTAAGGTATTTTGGATTGGCATTTGTAGTTATTTAGAACTGGGAATACTTTGGTCCAGGCTCTTCTGGCTTTGATTGATTGCACTGAAAATTCAGGTGTAATCCTGATGGGATTTTCCTTTTTTTGCAAATTGTTGTTTTTCTTTTGTAGCTTTCAGCATTCTCTCTTTGTTCTGTGCATTTAGTGTTTTTACTATGATATGACATGGAGAGTTTCTTTTCTGGTCCTATGTATTTGCTGTTTAATGTGCCTCTTGTATTTGTATGGGTATGTCTTTTCTTTAATTTCTTCAGTTTAATCCTGTTGACGATCTGGTCCATACTGTTATCCTGAGATTTTTTTCCTTCTTTTGGGCCTATGATACTTAAATTTGGTCTTTTTATGGTGTTACATATTTCCTGCATATTCCATTCCTGTTTTCATAATCTTTGCTCGAATGGTTCAATTTATCAACATTAACTGCCAGTGCCAGTCTTGATATTCTGTTTTCCATTTCATTCATTCTATTGGTGAGCTTTGTTTCCCCATAATTACTAATTGCCTGATTGAGTGATTCATTCCCTTCTTTATTTCAGCCTGACTATTCTTTAATAATTCTAACTTTTTGTGAATTTACTCAGAGTTTATCCCTACTTCTTTCAGTTCTTTGATATCTTTGGTTGTATATTCTTTAAATTCACTGAATTTTTTATGATGTTTATAATTGTTCTTTTGAATTCTGTGTCCAGAGTTTTCTCTAGGGGCTCTGTAGACTTCCTCTATAGGACTGTTTGTGCTTCGTGAGGATGATTTATTTGGGTTTTCATGTTATTATTTTTTCATTGTGACTTTGGCATGTGAATTTCTTTTGTTGTTTCTGACTCTTGTGTGAGACTCAAGCATTCCTTTGTTGAGGTTAAGTGTGTTTCTCTTTGTGTACATGATGTGCCACTGTTGTTTTCTTTTTTTTAAATCCTTGTTTTTATTTACCTATATTTTAAAGGTTTTCTGTGGTGAGCAAGTATTTCTTATTTAAAAGACAAAATGTTTTTTGTTTGTTTTATTGTTTTTTAAATATTTTTATTATATATTTTAGAAGAAGTATTTCATTACAGCTTTACCATACTCAATAACAGTTTCCAGAGCAAAGATACATCTCATTCAAAAGTGGCTATAAAAATTTTTAGGTTCACTGTTTAACCTAATAATGACATACTTAGAAGAAGCATTTCATTACAACAGCAATGAAATATTCAATAACAATTTCTAGAGCTAAGATGCATGTCTTTCAAAATTGGCTGTACATTTTTAGGTTTACAGTTGAATTAATACAGTTATACAATA
>NW_008349353.1:990300-1021857 GCF_000622305.1 Nannospalax galili
GTCTACTTCTTTATTAAAATTCACAGTTTCATTTAGAAAACTTCATTTATAATGCAATTAACACTAAAGTGTTTGCACATGAGTTTCTAATCTCTAGATATCTGATTATTACTAGTCACAGTCAATTACTTTCTGAGCTCCTTGGCATCTGATTATGGATGTAAAGTCATCAGGTAGATTTCAATGGTAATCTTTTTCACTTCTACTAATTATTAAGGAGAAAATTTTATGCTTTGAAGAATTATTATATTTTAATTTTTTTAATACTATAATAACCACATGATTAGAAGAAGCATTTCATTACACCTTTAATGTGTTCAGTATAACACTCCAGAGCAAGGATACATCTCTTTAAAATGTGGCTGTAAATTTTTAGGTTTAGAGTTGAATAAATACCATTATACAATATATATAATATTGAACTCAGTATAAGCACTGTAAAATATAAAATTGAATGAGTTTTAACCCTTTAAAGAAGATCTCCATTCCATTTTAAAATATGCTATTTCCTACATTTTGAATTCTAGCAAAACTTAGATGTTTGCACATGTGTCATTAATCTCTATGTATCTGATGAATCCTAGTTATAGTTGGTTACATTCAGATCTTTAGCACTTGTGTATGGATATAAAGTCATCACATAGATTTCATTGGTAATGTTTATCACTCTACTATTTAACATGAAGTAAATTTTTATGCTGCCTCCCCAAATATGTCTTTTTTAATTTGTTGACTTTTCTGTGTGTATATCACATAGAACATTCCACAGAGTCTTATTCATTTATATACTCACTTCCCAAATGACATCCTCCCATAGCCTCCCTCTCCCACATACTGGAGCCCATATATTCTGTCATTCCTGTTAGTGTCTTCTATGTTGTCAACACCCCCAGCCATTCTCCAGTGCAAGTCCATCTGCTGAATACAGTCAGCCTATCTAGAGATCCTTGCTTTAGGAAGACCAGCTGTTCCTCATCTAATAGCAATCAGTTGTCAATATTCCTGAAGGTAAGATTGGGGTATGCTGTTCATTTTCCCAGTTCTATGCTGGGTTACTGTCTGAGAGTCTCTTGTGCCACCTTGGCCAATATTTTAAAGGAAGATTTCACTTGTCTGGCATTATTTCTTGTTATGTAGCCTTTAGCTATACATATGGACTCTTAAAAATTATATTGACCTCATTAATCTTTGGTTATACTTTCCTTTTGGGTGTTTAAGACCCTAAAGTTGGCCCAGATAAAATAATTTATTTTCACTCTTAAGGTCATTTAAGGATCTGTTCCTCAGGGGTCACATGAGCTTGGGAGGAGTCCTTGGCTCATTTCTTTTACAAGTTCCATCTATGTGAAGATAAGTCAAAGGTCCTGCTCAACCATGGCTGGCTTCTCTTGGAAGGATGGAGGAAATGTTTCCTCTATGTTGACCCTCCACTTTGTAGACTGGACACTGGTTCATGTCCATCTGGTGGGGACTCCATGGCTTCCTTCCTCAAGAGGACTGGTGACTCACCACAGTTACAGGACATTTTGATAGATGCTCATAGTCACCTGGAAATTAGTCAACCCAGGAGGGCAAGGAGCAAATCCTGTCCTTTATGTCCCCCTGACCAAATGAGTATAGGTCTCAAAGTATGGCTGTTAAACATCCAAGATGGTTAGTTCCACTAGTCTGGTACTTTTAATTACCATATGCCATGTACATTGAGCTTGGGCAAAGACAAAATCCTCTCAGATAAACCTTGCCTAGGCTTATATTACATTCTTTGATCTGGTTGTATGTATAATTTGTCAGTAAGTTGTTGGCCTAATGATGTTCCCTCTGGTTTTCTAAAACTAGCTAGGCATTGTTTATCTCTCACATTGTCTAACCCTTCCACCATGATTTCCCCATTTAAGATGCAACCATTTTTTCAATTTCTCCCTTAATAATACCCTTCTCCTATGGTCTCACCTCTCTTGAGATCCTTCTTTTCCTTTATCACTCAGTTTTCTTGTGTAACCTTCCCTCCCCCCGCTCCTTAAAATAACCCCATTATTGTCCATATCTCTCTTGTTAACACCTGTTTTCTACAGTTCTTCTCTTTCAGATTCTTTCTTTTCCTTTACTTCCCTGGTTCCTCTTCATTACCATGGTTCCTGTAGTTATGTCAGGATACATAGTCACTTGAAGGATTTGAGCTAAGATCCACCTATGAGGGAGAACATATACTGGTTTTGATTCTGAGTCTTTGTTACTTCACTTAGTATAAGAGTTTCTAGTTCCATCCATTTACCTGCAAATTTCATGATTTCATCTATCTTTACTGCTGAGTAAAATTACATTGTATAAATGAACCACATTTTCATTATCCACTCATCAGTTGAGAGACAATTAGGTTGCTTCTATCTCTTAGCTATTGTGAAAAGAGCAGAAACAAACATGAATGTATAAGTGTCTGCGACAGGATGAGTTCTTGGGGTATATGCCAAGGAGTGGTGTAACTGGGTCAAATTAATTTGTGAGGTCCCTCTTTATCAATAGTTGTACTTATTGAGTATAGTATAAGAGTCCTATTCATACAGTCCTTTCCTGTGCCTATAAGTTCTAGTGGATTCCTGAATTTCCCCTCTATCAGATTCAAAATATCAGGTCTTATGTTGAAGTTCTTGATCAATTTGTAATTATTATATTCACAGGTAAATGCATAGAACTTGACACAATCCTGCTGAGTGAGGTAACATAGACCTAGAAAGACAAATGTTGCATGTTGTCTCTCATAGACAGATGTTAGCATTGAAATCTTGTATATGCATGTTTCAGTTTGAAAATGCAGAGACATCAAGAAAGTAATAAATGGCTTTGATAGAGGGATTTTTTGGAGGGAGATTTAGAATGCAGGGATATAAATAAGGGGAATAATAGAGTAGAAATGGTAAATGGGGTTGAAATTGGGAGAGCAATTCATAGGAGGAAGTTTGGGGAAGGATTACGAACATGAAAGACTTTTAGAAAAATCTATTGAAAGGTTCCACTACAGAAACTCCATAAACTATAATGATACTACAAAAACATATTAAAAGGAATTACTTTAAAACAGGGGACAGTTCCCCCACTGGAAACAATAGGCTAGTATAGCAAAAACCCAATGACAGGCATGGACATGTCTTCTCCTGTACACCAGATGGCCTACAACTCACTATGTAGGCCAGGTTAGCTTTGATCTTCCTAAGATCTGTCACCTCTGTTCCCATGTGCTGTGATTAAAGTCCTACCATGCCTGGTAAGGGTCCTTCTTCTGAATCTGGTGACTAGCCTCACCCATTTAAGAAAACCAACTCTCCATCTCCTGGTAATTATCAGTTGCTATTATTTCCTCAGCTCAGGATGGGGCTTCTTACCTACGTTTTCATGTATATGCTGGGTTTTTAGCTTTGTTGGGTCTTGTGAATGCTGTCTCTGATAAATAGAGATAAGTATTAAACTGATTCCAGATGACTTATTGATATAACCGTATATTACTGCATCTCTTAACTCTTACAAGAGAAGCTTCATTATGCAGCAGATAAGGATTAATACAGAAACTTCCCCAACCTTGCCAATGTACAAAGAATAAGAGATTGTGGAATACATGTCCATAAATATGACACCTCTATCAAACCCTTGTCTCCAAAAGCTTGAAGGTCATTCTGGAAAAGTGGGTAGAATGATTCTAAGAGTCAGAGGTGGTGAATGATCACAAGGAAGCATAATTTTTCATATAGCAAGGAAATTTCTAATATGAATTCACAGAAATTATGATAGCACAAATCCAGGGTAGGCTGAAGCCAGACAGAATTTCAGCATGGAAGTGGAAAGGTGCGTAGATTGCCCTAGCTTTAGCTGAGGAATTTTTGGCAACCAGTAGCTGCTGGGAGAGTAAGAATTAGTCTTGTTGAAGATTAAGACACTTAAACTTTTGTAGTTATTGTGGACTAAAATGATGGCTCAGTGGGTAAAGGTTTTTGCCACCAAGCATGATGACCTACCTTCCTACCCTATGATCCCTGTGGTGGAAGTAGAGAGCAGACTCCCAGGATTTGTCTTCTTATATTCCCATTTTCATTGTGATATAGTCATACTGCCCCTCAACAAAACATGCAGAAAATAAATAAATGTAAAAATTAAGTAATTATTTAAAATATGAATCATATACATATTTTATTTGTTATTTTTATTTTATGTGAGTGAGTGTATTGCCTGCATGTGTGTGAATGCACTCGTGCCGTGCAATTCCACGGAGATCAGAAGAAGGTTTCAGATTCCAACGGAACTGGAGTTAAGGGCGGTTCATAGCCACCATGTGTTTGTTGGGAATCGAACTGCAATCGAAATGACTGCAAGAGTAGTCAGTGCTCTTAACCGCTGAGTCATCTTGCCAGCCCTTAATCATATGTATTTTAATGACATATTTTTGGGTTAATAAATCATAAACACACTCATTATTTACACTGATACATTTGACTATGTTATGTTTTGACTTCAAAATCCTCTATCATTGTCAATGTTGCTTATTGAGTCAAGGTCTCTAAATTGAACTCAAAGCTCACCAAGGTGGCTAGCCTGGCTAGCCTGACTAGCCAGCATCCTCCAGGGATGATTTGTCTCTACCATTTGAATACTGAAATTCCAGGCCAGCAGTTGCACCCACCCATATTTACAAAACTGAAGATGATTTGAACTCCAGTCTTCATGCTTGTAGAGTAAGTGCTTTAACCACTGATCTATCTCCAGACCTCTTCTTAAATTATGCATGTGAGCTCTTCTTCGCAGTCATTAGCAAAGATGGCCCTCAAAGCTTTCCACCTTCAGCACAGTTATGCTTTCTCACTAACATTCTTTCTCTACCACTTCCTTTCCTTTCAGTCAAATGGCTTCAGTGACACAGTGATCAAGCCAGTCCTTCATATAGTAATACCAGAATCCTCCTAAAAGCTCAAATCCATGAAGGCAGACACATCTATATGTTTAGCACAACATGACTCAAAAAATCTTACTGTAGCCCCTAAGCACTGCAAATACATAATGACAGAGGGCAAACATGTAACTGTGAAAATTTGCCTGCTGAAAATGGACAATCTTAAACACTTCCAGGAGTACATTTCAAATCCTGATTGATAAGAATTACAAAAAACTAGCTGCTGCAGTAGTGGAGTTATTTTCTTGATTCTGTCCCCTGCAATGATCTCTCCTGTCTATTACCCTTCATGGTTCCAGCTGAGCCTGACCTTTTTTAGGGATTCATAACCTTCACAATCCATTTTCTACTGGTGAAAATTCATGGGTCCAGGAAATGTTTCAAGCGTCAAAAAGTTATGGAAAATGTGTAGCCGGCATTGTTTGTTTTTCTTTGTTTTTACTTGTTTAGTATTTGTTTATTTTGTTCTAATAGCTCTTACCAATTCTTCATAGTCGTAGCCAATGCATTTTTTTAAACACAATTAGTTGGATGCCTGGGTTTTCTTTTTTTAATTTCTGATTCAGTTTTATAATTTTACATATCACCTTTGACATTCTGTTCTATTGATTTTAGTTTAGCTTAATGGCTATTGCTTCAAATTATTTCAAAACAAAAGTCTTTTATCTCCATGAAATGTCTTTAAAATCTTAAAATGATGTTTTCTGAACAAAAAAAATTTATTGCTAGGTACTTAAATTTATAAAAATATTTTATGTATTATTTTTATTTTATGTCTATGTGTGTATTACCTGCATGTAGGTAAGTGTACCCGTGTTGTACAATGCCCACGGAGGACAGAAGAGGCTGTCAGATCCCTTGGAACTGGAGTTATGGACAGTTGTTAGTTGCCATGTAGGTGCTGGGATTTGAACCCAGGTCTTCTGCAAGAACAGCCAGTGTTCTTAACCACTGAGCCATCTTTCCATTCCCAGTACTTAAAATCTTAAAAACTAGATTGTATTTCTTGTTGAAAACGTTTCTGTGTTCAGCTTTGTTTACAAAGCTTGAGTTTTTCAACCATTAAAATTCTAGAATTTTTACTTATATCAATGATAGGCTATCAGAAGAGGCTCTGTTTCAGGAAACTTTATTTCATTTATTACATGGTTACATGTTAATTACATCAATTATGATTAAAAATTCTTGGTAAGTGTTTTGGAAGGCACTAATAAGAGTTTTCTCCATGTCCACATTATAAAAGAACATTGCTCCAGGCTCACTTAGCCTAGATCTGACACACAATACAGCTGCAAGAGCTTGAGAAGTATTTGTCATAACAAAAAGATGCCAAATTTCACTGAAAATAACATGCTTCATTTAGTAACATTGTTCTACATAGATTCCACAATCTCTATAGTATAGTCTTTACTCAGGTAAATTATGGAATTCTGTCTTAATGTTCTTACAAATAAAATTTAAGAGTAAACAAATATTCACAGCATAATATTGTTTTGTAAAATAAATAAATTATTTTGTAAAATAAATGTCAAGTGATGAAATATTATTTTGTAAAACAATGATCTTCCTATGTTAAGATGAACATAAGAGGACAAAGTTTTACATTAGAAACACAGTTTCCAAACTCTTAATATATGCAAAAACAACAAAAAACAAATAGGTTAAACCATTTCAGGAATTTGGGCCAAAGAGGTGACTCAGGAGTTAAGAGAGCAGATTGCTTTCCAATGGACTCAAGTTCAAGTCTTAGCAATCTAGTCAGGTGGCTCACAACTTCCTTTAAGTCTAGCTCCTGGGTGACCCCACACTTGTAGCATTCATATGCTCTTACCTACACACAGATATATGCATACATACAATCAAAATAAAAATATTTGAAAATAAGTTAAAAATAGCTACTTAATTTCAAACACTGAGATTGTATACCAAAATGGCATTAAAATTATTAAAGTAAGCATATAATTGTTATACACTAGATATTTTAAGTAAATATTCTGTAATTAGTATTCATATTTATAAATGGCTCTTTTTTAATTTTTAATTTTATTTATATGTCTCTATTTATATGGACGTGTGCCTGCAGGTATCCACAGAGAACAGAAGATATAGACAGGAGTGAGCCAACTGAAATGACGCTGGGTTCTGAACTACAGTTCTCTGAGAAAACAGCAAGTGCTCTTAACAACTGAATCATCACTTCATCTCCAAATAGTATACTTTTAAATATGTGATTTACAGATACCCCCCATAATGATTTTAGCAGTACTTATTTTTGATGAATCCGAGGCTAATATCTTTGTAGCTCAGCAGACTATACAACCAAATGCTGTTGATTGAAATTCTCTCAATTTCAGAAATAAGCTACAGTTTGGAGCACTAAAGTAAATCTATGTTGAAGAGTAGTCAAACACTGACATTTAATAATTTATTTTTGTTTTAAAAATTGTGTAAGAATAAAGGACCAATCATCACATTTTAAACTATCTAGTGAAGCCTAATTATAAACCACAGAATGACCATTGCTGAACAAACCTAATTAAGAAACAAAAAATCAAAATATGTTCTATTTGACCCAGTTGTCTTCAGAACACACAAAAAAAGAAAGCTTTTATCAAAAGACTTAAGCAATTCCAGTTCATTTTCCTGGTGTGTTAGTTACTATGCATAGACCTATATAGAATGAAGTATTTTGAGATCTTGGTATTTGGATAAATATCTTCAGTTCTGTTTGGGCTTTTAAAACAATTCAAGCTTGAAAACTTACCATCAAAAGTTTGAATAAAGAGCAAATAGTATAAAGTTGCCTAATGTGATTTTAAATAAACAAAGATCTTTTGGTTAAGGCTTTCCATCAGTGTTGCATGACACGGATGCACTCACATGCATGTGGGCAATGTACTCATGTACTTTGCATGAAAATAATATATGAAATATTTTTTTTAAATTAAGGATTGATAAAACAATCTGTTTTGTAATATTTGGTTAAATATTCTTTAACATTAGTAATTTTGAAGTCAGTGTTAATATATTTACAATGTGTTCATATTAGGTCGTTCTTTCTTTTGAACAGTTTGTATACTTTAATTAGAGGCAAAGCATACGCAGATAGTACCCAGGAAATTAAGCATGTTCCTTCACAAATTCACTCCATCCCACTTTTACAAACAAATTTTCCCTGTTCTCTATCATGAACTGGGTCAAGATACATTCAAGAAGAAAAGTTAGTAGAATATCACATCAAGTTCAATTTTCCATACCTAAAAATCAAAATAAAATCACTTTGATATGTGGCAATTCAGTGTATTATATTTGTGGTGTTACACCTGGAAGGAGTAAAATCAAGAAAGGGAGAAAAAACTAATGAGTTTGATATTTATTATAACCATGATAAACTTAACTCCATTTAAAGTCATTATGGGACATAGCACATGTAATTAAAATAGCATGATAAGCAAAGCATGGTTGGCATATGCTTTTAATCCCAGCCCTCAGGAGGCAGTCTCTCCCTTTCTCTCTCTCTCTCTCTCTCTCTCTCTCTCTCTCTCTCTCCAGATTGTAAAATGGAAGACATGATAATGTATTCGTCAACTGTGTCAGCATCCCATGTTGAAATGATCAGCATATCTGGTGTTGTGTGGTGGAACGTGCCTATCTGTATTCACCTCACATTGAGGAAAAAGGATGGTGAGTTTATGGTCAGTCTATACTTCATAGCAAATTCAAAGCTTGTATGACAACAAAAAACATGCCTATGAATAAATAGCTAACTAAAAATTTTAATTATTTGCTAGACTTTTTCTTTAAAGAAACCTAAGTCATTTCCCCAATATCATGTACTCATAAATGTAGTTAAATGGTGAATGGACAACTAATTGGAACCATCAAGAATGGTTCTGGGAGCCTAACTATGTCAAAGCTTTGCATAATCCAGCACTAAAAATAATGATAAATAAATACAGAGAAATGTACTATAACATAGAGGGCAGTATTTGTCTCTCTTATGTAGTAAGTAAAGACATAAAATTCATTTACCTGCTTAGGAAGAGGATTACAAACTAGGTTAGAATTATAATTATTAGTAAGATATACTTACAGTTTTTAAACATTATTAAACACATATTTTTCCTATTTTTGGGAGTATACATATTAAATATTAATTATTTTTTAAAATTATTGAATTTTTGTTATTTATGGTTAGTATCTATTTGGCCTTATACTTCTCTATCCTTTGTTTTTTTTTTATAAGTTACAACTACAAAACTGCACACATTGCCTTAGTACATTCTGACCTCTCACACCATACCAAACAAACTTTTTCTCTGTTTTATTGAGACATTTTTAGATCTTCTTGAGAGCATCCCCATTTTCCTAAGGAAGCTTTATCTTATGAGTCTACATGTTATAGAATTTGTCTCCATAACCAGAAAAATTTAACTATATTAATTTTGTAGTATTTTCATTCAGGCATGAAAAATAATGGAGACCATAAACAAAAAAACCAATTTGTCGAAAACACTATTTCCCTTGAAAATAAATTCACAAATATTTTAGACTGCCTTCATTTTGCAAACACACACATCACACACACACACACACACACACACACACACACACATTTTAATAGAGTACAGGTAGACAAATGCTGGCTCCAAAAGAGCAGCGTTGTTACGGAAAATTAAAATGATTATCAATTTACTTGTTTTCTGTTAAAACAACATGAACACACATAAAAATACTCCCCCACCATAACCTTATAAAGGCAACAGCTTTATATTTGAAACCTAAATGAATGAATAATTAAGAGGGAAAGTGTTTACAACAAAATCACTTTTAGGTTTTTAGATATTTAAAATGTAGGTTCATTTCACACTTCAAAGTGATAATTGTGAAAACTATTTTAAATCTGGTTTTAACAGTGATTTAAATTGGGATCAGGAAAAGAGAATGTATACCTGCTTCTCAAATATATTTTTTATTCTTCCTGGACCCTTATTGGATGCTAATCTAATTTGATTTCTTTTGCTGTGAGAAAACATGCTTGCCAAAGCAAATTTGGGGAAGAAAGGACTTATTTGGCTTGCAATTCTAGGTCATAGCCCGTGACTGTGAAAAGTCAGGGCAGGGACTAAACTGGAAGAATAATCATAGAGGAACGCTACTTACTGACTCTCTGTTCAACTCACTCACTCACTCACTTACTCACTCACTTGCTCACTTGCTCACTCACGTTTAGCTACCTTTCTTCTATAATCCAGGACTCATGGATTGTGGCACCCAAAGTAGGCTGGGATCTCTCATCTTAATTAATAATCAAATTAATTTTCCTGCAGACATACTCACAGACCAATCTGATCTAGGGAATTCTTCAATCAAGACTTTCCTCTGGGTTGACTCTAGGCCCTGTGAAGGCTTCAATTAAAGTTAACCAGGACAAATATCTAGCAAAAAGCATGCTTCAAATGTATTTGAATTCTCCAAACACCATACCTAGAAGATGGCATTACTGTTAAGTTGCTTCAAAACTGCAGTTAACTGTGACCACATTGCTAGAGCAGAGGTGTGATATCTTAAATAAAAATAATCTATGCCTTCCTCCAGGCTTTATGATTAGAAAAAAAATGGATCTCATTTCTTTATGGAGTACGTCCTATGAAGAACAAAATTTTATTTTCATATATTTTATATTACAATAGGATATTCATTCATATATCCTATTTATATATGACACACATTCTATTTCCGCTAAATATTTGTGTCCTGGGGTTCTGCAAGGTAGTTTTCACTGTGGAACACTTCTATGGGACTTGTGGGGTTTGATGGGGACAAATTATTTTTGTTTTTCACATTATTTGTATTTTTCTCATTGTGATCCACATGCCAGGACACAGAAAATAAAAGGAAAACTATAAACATGATCAAACATTTCAGTTAATGTAAAAAACACCTGAGCAACTCAAAGAACTCAACTAGTATATTGATAATCACCTGACTGAACTCAAGAAAATACAAATATAAGGGTGCATGAAATGACAAGGACAATTCAGGATTTGAAAAGTGAGTTCATGGAAGCTGGAGAGATGGCACAGCAATTAAGAACACTGGTTGTTCTTGCAGAAGACCTGGGTTCATATAGCATCCATATAGCAGCTAACTGTCCATAACTCCATTTCCAGGGGATCTGACAGCTTTTTCTTTCTTCTGCAGGCATTGTACGACATGGGTGCACTTACCTACATGCAGGCAATACACACATGCACATAAAAATAATTATAAATAAAATACTTAAAAATGTGAATTCACCAAAAAGAAAGAATTGAAAAATTCAGCAAGCCAGTTTGAAAATACAGAAAAAAATTCACCAACAGAATAAATAAAATATGAAACAGAATATTAAGACTGAACAAAAAATGTGAAGAATTGGACCACTAAGGCAGAGACTTTGAAAAAAAATTAAGGAGCACAGATATTGAATATGCAAGAAATGTGGAACTCCAGGAAAAGATAAAATTTACATGTCATAGGCATAGACAAGAATCCAAGCACAATGTCATTGGCTATATCTTCAACAAGATTATAGAAGAAATTTTCCCTAAATTAAGGAAAGACATATCAATACAGTTTCAAGGTTCACTCCCCACGGCATGGCAAAGTAAACATACTAATCGTACAGAACAAAGCAAAAGAAAGAATGCTGAAAGCTGCAAGAATAAAACAAAAATTTATTTATAAAGGAAAAAAAAATTACAGCTGAATTTTCAGTGTAAACTATAAAACCAGGAAAGACTACAGGAAGGTATTTAAAGTTTTAAATAATCATAGATCCTTACCCAGAATATTTTCACCAGCTAAACTGTGTATCATAGTTGAAGGGGAAAGAAACATCTTGCATGACACAAATAGGCTGGAGAAATTCAAGACCACAGAACCAGCCTTAGAGTGCATACCTAAAGCAATATAAAGGATCAAAGAAAGGAATGATCATAACCAAGAGGTAATGGAAAGAAAACAAAGAAAAAGAACACAAATTAAAATGACAGTAGCCAATACAGATTTTAAAACAATTCAATATAAATGGACTAGACCCTCAAGTCAAAAGAAACTGCTTAGCTAAATAGTGAATGAAACAAAATCCAAGGTTTTGTTGTCTACAAGAAACTCATCTCACATTTAAGGAGAGGCACTATCTTAGGATAAAATGATAATAAAAAATATTTCAAGCAAATGGGACTAAGAAGGAAGTAGACATTACAATTCTACTATTTACAAAATAGACTTCAAATTATAATCAGAAGAGCTCTTTCTCCTTTATCCCCATAGTTCCTTCTACATCCCTCCTTCTCCCTTTCCCATTCAAACACTTCCAATATCTCAAGAAAGGGAGGACCATAGGAGACAGGTATTATCAAGGGAGAAATGGGGAAAGTGGGAGTACTTTAACTGGGGAGGGAATGGATGGAAAGTTATATAGGGGGAGAGAGAGTGACAGAGAGAGAGAAAGAGAGAGAGAAAGGATGAATAGATATATAATGCCTAGGAAATGTATAAAAGAAGAAGAAATCATAGTCAAAAAACCTACTAAAAACTACACATACAATATCTCTACATGAGTTTGAATGTATCCCTGAAGTCTAAATAAGAAGAAAAAGTGCCAGAAAGGAGAAATCTTCCTTTAAGTTGTTGACCGGGGTAGTTCAAGAGACTCCCAAAATTACACAGGCTATTACCACAGCCCTTGATTGCCTCCCAGAACTTGTAGGTAATACCCTCCTCTAGTATCAGTTTAGAGAATGTGATGGTTAGTCTTCATTGTCAAACTGGATAGATTTAGAATTCCCTGTCAAACATACCTCGGGCATAGCTGTGAAGATATCTCTAGAGAGATTGAACTCTGGCTAGAAGATAAACCCTGGATGTGGCAGTACCATACCAGGGGCTGAGATTTGGATAAAATAAAGTGGGAAAAGTGAGTCATGTCCCAGGATTAATTTCTCTGGTTCCTAACTGCAGATGTGGTTTGACCACTGCTAAATACAGGACACACTTGCGCCACAGGATTTGGAGCAATGAAACTGGAACTGACCTGGAAGCCACTTCTGCTGAAGGTTAGCTCTCATGGTTTTGGAGAACACTATGCAAGATACTATGGGAGAATATTAGTCAATGGTCCAGTCCTGGTTTTAAGGTCTAATAATCACAATAGTGACTGGAACAGCAAACTATATTGGGAAAGTAGTAGCACTTTATCTTGAGGGTAATAAATAGCTACCTAATTGGACTTAAAGCCCACACAAGAGGAGGGAACTCATGTGTGGTACTGTAAACATACCAAATACACATGACTGGAGTGGTCATAGATCTTAGAGAAAACTCCAAGGCTGTCACATCCCTAGACAAATGTACAAAATATTGATCCTTATATTACAGACAAGTATCCCAGTCAACAGTTATCAAAGAAGCTTCTTTTGAAACACTTGGAGTTCCACAACTGATAACACAGAGATTGTCTATGAATTGCTGGACCCCAAGTGGAACATCTACAATGGAATCTGTATGCCTAAAGCTCATGGAACACAGTGAAGCAAGGCTAGAGTAAACACGAATACATCTGTCACCTCTCATCAATGAAACTCCCTCATGCAACAGAGGACCATGAACACAAAAGGACACAAATGGCCAAAGAATAGGTAATAAGAGTTTGCAGAGTGTAGATCCTTGGACAGGACTCTTATATTATATTCCACCAACCTATGTCTCAGAGATCACTGCAGAAGAGGGGGTGAAAAGATTGTAAAAGCCAGGTGGGTAGGTGCATGACCACATGGAAATTTAGTCTTACAGGCTCCTGAGAATTTGCTCATATGAACCTATACCAATAGCGTAAGCATGCACAAGATCCATGCAAAATCAAGCAAACAAACATACAGCATAGAACTGTTGAAATGGGCAACAGGCCCAAATCTTAGCCAAAGAACTATTGGGCAGCTTATTATTACTGGATAAGGAAAAGCTGATCTTGAAGAGAGGGACTCTATACAAGCTAACTAGACATCAGTGGATGAATTTGCACTGAACCACTTGAGACACTAACTTGACTCCATAGGCATTAACATGAATGACAGAATGCATGAAATCCAGTAGGGGGATTAAAGGAGATTGACAATAGGGAAGGGGGTATAACGACCATTCAAAAGATGTTCTGAATGAAATACAGAAAAATTCAATTGAAAATTACAGAAAATTAATTAGAAGAGATAAAGGTAATTTCAATCTGATTAAGGGAGAAAATTGATTATGAGGACATTACTCATGGAACATATAAACACCAAATTCTGATGTACCAAATTTCATAAAAACAATGCTATAGGACTTAAAGACACAGATCAGCCACAACTCAATAATAATAGGAGACTTCAGTACCCTATACTGTCCAATAGACAGTTCAACATGACAATGAATAAACATATAATCATCTGAATTAAATGATATTATATATCACATTTATCTAACATAGATCTACAGAATATTCTATCCAAAGGCAAAAAATATATGTTCTACTCAACATTCCATGTAAGTTTCTCTAAAATTAACCACATATTGGGACACAAACCAAAACTCAACAAAGAAAAATTAAAATAATTCCATGCATTCTGTCAGATCATAATGCAATAAAGTTTAAAATCAGCAGCAAAAGAAGCTGTAGCAATGACATAAACACACACAGATTAAACAACACAATCCTAAATGATAAATGGGTCAAAGACAAGATCAAGAAAAAGATAAAAGTATTCCTGGAATCAAATGAAAATGATAATATATCACAGCAAAAATTCTGAAAGACAAAATCAAGAAACAAAAGTATTTACAGAACTAAATAAAAATGATCACACAACATAACAAAATATCTGAGACACATTAAAAGCAGTCCTCAGAGGGAAGTTTATAGCTCCAAGTCCTTATATTAATAAAATCAGAAAGCACAAACTAATGACTTGGTGGTATATTTCAAAAATCCAGAAAGGCAAGAATAAACCTAGTCTAAACCCAGAACACAAGAAGAAATTACAAAAGGGAATAATATAAACAATCAGTGAATCTAAGAACCAGTTCTCTGAAAACATTAATAATGTAGACTGATCCTTAGCACAGTTAATCAAAAGAGAACAGCAATTACAAATCAATAGAATCAGTGACAAAAAAGGAAGCATCATAACAGTCAACAAAAGATAAAGTACATTATAAGGAAGTACTTTAAAAATCTAGATCTACAAGAAAGGAATGAATTTCTAAATTATGGAAGGCATGAACGTTAAAACTAGAAGAGACCTACATGTACAGCATATTTTAAAATGAAGTAGAGATCTTCTTTATGGGGTAAAAACTCATTCAGTTTTATGCCTTACAGGGTTTGTACTGAGTTCAATACTATATAACTGTCTTAATTCAAATGTGAATCTAAAAACATACAGCCACTTTTGAAAGAGATGTGTTGTTGCTCTGGAATGTGTTACTGAATATGTTAAAGCTATAATGTAATGCTTCTTCTAATCGTGTGGTTATTAAATTTAAAATAAAAATTAAAAAAAATATGAGAACTATAGCTTAATCAGACTCATAATAAATAATGAAATCAAAACAATAATACAAAACCTCAAAACTTAAATAGGCCCAGATCCAGAGGGATTCAATGTAGAACTTTATCAGACCTTCAACGAAGGTCTACAACCAATACTACTTAAATTATTCAAAATGATAGAAACACAGGGAGAACTCCCACACTACTTCTATGGCACCAGTATGATTCTAATTCCAAAATCAATAAAAGATACAAAAAAGACAACTATAGTTCCATATCCCTAATGAACAAAGTTGCAAATGTTCTCAAGAAAAACACATCAAATAGACACATCAAATAGAACATCTACCATGATCAAGTCAGCCTTATTCCAGAGATGTAGGGATAGTTCAATATAAGTGATTTAACAAATGAACTAAATCATATAAATGAATTTAAGGAAAAATATAATATAATCATTTCAATAGATGCAGAAAAGGCCTTTGACAAAATCTAACATGCATATCTAATAAAAGTTGTAGAGGGAATTTCATTGGATAGATCACTGCTCAACAAAATTAAGGCTATCTAGAAAAAAACCTACTTCAACTTTAAGTATTCACATTAAAATCAGGAACCTGTTAAGGTTCAAAGTTATTCCTACTCCCTTTCAATAGAGTGCTTTGAGACTGCAGCTTGAGCAAGAAGACAACAGGAGATAATTCAAGGGATAATATTTGGAAAACAAGAGGTCAAATTATCCCCTATTTGCAGATGATGTAATAAGAGACCCCAACCATTTCACCTAAATATTCTACAAATGATCAACAGTTTTAGCAAAGCGGCAGGTTACAAAATCAATCCACAAGATTCAGTAGCCTTTCTATATACAAATAAAAAGCAATTAAAGAAAGAGTTGATGGAAACACTTCGACTCACAATAGCCTCAAAGAAATACCTAGTACAAACCACATACATACACACACACACTCACACACACACACACACACACACACACACAATTGTAAAATTGAAACCACAAAGGACAAGTCGAGCCCTCGAGTTGCAAAAGCAAGAGGCTTTTATTTTACACAGGTACCTGTGGGCACAGCTCCTGACAAAGGGAGAAGCGCGCCCCAGGTCTGGGGTTTGGGGTCTTTATAGAGCAGAAGCAGCTTACAGAAGCAGAAGCGTATAGCCACTAAAAATAATAAAGACTCTAATAATAAAATTCTTGCCGCCATGGATTTTAAGCCTATCATTTTCTAGGCATGTAGATCACCAGAATCTCAAGAGTCCGTATTACATAACTGTTCCTATCCCACACACATGGAAACTCTGAAATGTTAAGTAGTTTTTTTAAAGTTTCCATTTAGTATATATACAGAATATTTAACCTTTCACTTCAGTAACTGTGGTAGAATGAGTTCTGACATTAAGGCCAGCTAGCTGCCATATATTTTATATTTTGTCCAAATTGCTATTTCTAAATAAACACATATATAGCATGCCTGAATGGTGTTGTTTACAAATCATTTATGCATTGTGTAGTCTCATTTTATAGTGGCCAGATGACACTCAACATGAAGAACCTGTTCAAATTCATTTTTATTTGTGGAGCACCATACTTTGTTCCACTGATGATGTGAAGTGTCTTATTCCTTTTTTCCTGGAACTTGCAGAAACCAAATTTATCACCTTCACAAATGCAGAGAATCTGTGAAGTGTATTTTTTGTCCAGTACACTGTGAACCTGCATCACAGCAGGGAATTGCCATATTCATTTCTGAATTATCTCTGTGCATGCTGGTTCCAGAAATGTAATAGAAGTCCAATAATTAGTAGTTTAATTAATGTATCATTAGACATTAACTGCTGTAATTGTGGTATTTCTCATACATATTAATGAATTCATTTGCTTAGGTGGACATATTGTGCTATAAAATTTTCTGAGGCAGCATTCCTTTATAAGCATTTAAAAAGGCTAGTGGTAAAAGAGAGTATATTTAAGGAAGAAATCTCAGATATTTATAAGTGTATTTACTTGCTTAATAAGAAGCTGACATTAAAGTCTGACATTTGTATTTTCTTAAATTAAGTTGTTTTATATTTTGCTTATATCTTATTCAAACATTTGCGATTCAACATTTTAAGTGATTTTTTACCTCATTTTATTCCTCAATTAATATGAAGATATAAACATTGGCAAACAATAATAATTGCAACAGAATGCAGCATTTATATGCCTTTAATTACCACTGCATTTTAAGTGATTGTAGTCATTACAAATCTTTCTCCTACTCTGTGCATGTGTGTGTGCATGCATGTGTGTGTGTGTGTGTGTGTGTGTGTGTGTTGAGTGTGTGTGTTGTGTATTTGACATCATCAGGAGGAGTGGCTTTTCCAATATGAATATTTTAATTGTCGGGACTCAGGTTTGCTTTGCTTAGCTGGGGACCTGCTGGCTTTGGGGCAGAGGGTCTGATCGGTAACAGAGTCATAATCTCTGGGACCTGTGTCTTCCCAAAAGGATGATTTATTTTAGAATTCAGATGGTTTTTATACATCCCAAGGAACTAGCAGTCACGTGGGATATGGCAGTCACATACAAAGATTTAGGGAACACAGAAACAGGACATTTAGTCTGTTAGTTGGCGCCAGTAGGATTCTTAAACTTTTACTAAAGGTTATCCATGCCCATCCAGTAATTTATTGGCCACAATGTTTTCTTTCTTAGAGCTAAAAGCATGGGTGAACTTTTAGCTTTTAGCTCAGGAGTAAACCTTTAACCTGGCCTAATCTCTTAGCCAGGGATAACTGAGTTATTTATTCAGGACAAGGAGATGAGCTAAGGGTTGTGGACCAAGACGCTTTCCCACAGAGCAGGGAACCTGCACTTTTATGACTGGGTTGCTTCCTCCTGCCAGTCTAGCAGTGTTCTGCAGGACAGGGATTATCAGAGACACTCTTTTCAGTGCCCCTCCATTTAGCAGAGAATGCAGCCTGGACCTATAAATTTTAGGCTCACCTCACCCTAGGGCCTGGCATCCTGGTTTCCTACAGTTAATAACTTTCATATCCAATGAAATGACTTCATGTTCAATTTATTAAAACAACCATTGTTTTCACTTAGCTGCTAGTATTTTTCTTAATATATATTGTCTTATATATTAAATATATGAAATGCAGGAGTTAATTATATAGACTTATGACATTGAACAAATTAATACATGAAAGTACCATTTATTTTTCATACTCTTCTTAAGCATTTATTAGCTAATGCATATTATTGTTGATGTACTACATAGGAAACAGTTAATCAGTCTTTGCAATATGGGTTGAAGTGGGATCTTCATTCTAATTTCCCTATTTCTCATACCTTTCAATATTTCTTAGTGTGAAGTTAATATTCAATTCCAACTTGACTTGATCTATAATTATCTTGGAGACAAATCTCTGAACAAGCCAATAAAGGATACTCTAGACTATCTTAACTGAGGTGCAAAAAAACACCATAATTGTGGGTGATATCTTTACATGAATTGGTGTTAAGAACTGCATAAAGAAGTAAAAGGGATCTGAGCAGGAGCACTGTTCACTTCCTCACTGTGGATGCCATGTAACACATCATCTCAAGCTCTTGATCCCATGTATTGCCTGTCATAATGAACTATATCCTCATACTGGGAGCAAAAATAATCCATTCGTCCCTTAAGTTTCATTTGAGAGGGCACTTTATCACAGGAATTAGGGAAGAAACAAATACAATTAATGTAAATTTATCCCGTTTCTTTGTTTTATAACTGTCTTTTATTTCTTGATTTTTCTCTGTCCACTTTTGTCAGTAATTTTGACTATAAAAATGAATATAATATCAGTTCCATTTAAATCAGGAAGTTATTCTTACTCAATTAACCCTGAGGGCTCTCACATGCATTTTGAGCCATGAACTATATGTTCAGAAATACTAGGTTTACTTTATTACTTCTATACTACTCATTTTTTTCCCCAAACATGATTTATATTTTCAGTAAAATGTTTCATCAGTTTAAAGTTTCATTTATATACTGGCATTTGTCTGCTACTACCCAGAAAAAAGCATTTGCTGACAACAAAACAATTTGCTTCATCTCAATACATCTAAAGTATTAGTTCTTAAAAAACAAAAACTTGGTTAGAGGGATAGCACAAATGTAAAAGCATCAGGCTAATTAACAAAAAATGACACAAGAGAAAATAAAAAATATCCATGAACTTAGAGGTATAGGAAATGGCTTTGTGAACAAGAATCTTAAAACAAACAAACAAAAAATAAAACAGAAAATAAGACCAACAATAATTGACAAATGGGAACACATGGAACTAAACAGCTTCTGTATAGCAAAGGATACCATCATCCATTCAAATAAAGAGACCACCTACAGAAAGGTTGTTGTATAGGACTGTCCTTTGACTGATAGTTGATGGACAGACACACAGACACCATATTTCCAAGCTTGGTTGTGCCTGCTCACCCAGGATCATCACAGCTGAGCTTATTGCCTGTCACATGCCACAAGGAAGGAAGAGCAGCTGTAGTCACAGGACCCTCAACTGAAAGTCCAGTAAAACCTCCCAGCGAACCAATTGACCCTGGTTTCACATGGTCTCAAAGAGGAGCTAAAAGCATATAGACTGGAAAAGCCCAGGTGGGGCCCACTCACCAGTTTATGAAGCTGTGGGGAAGCCACCATTCATGCTTAGATGAAGGCTTCCCAGGGCAGCCTTAGGAGATGAGCACCTACAGTCCTGTAAATAAACCCTCACCCTCTGCTCTGTAAGTAAGCCCAATAAACTCATGGGCTTCCCAGACTATAATTTGGTAAAATTGTACCTTGTTTTTTTTTTGTTCAAACAAAGAGAGGAGGAGTGAATATTGTTTATAGCTTCGCCCTAGAAGAAATTTTAGCTACAAGGGTAACATCTTTACAAACTATGAATCTGACAGAAGTTTAAAATCTAGAATACAAAGCACTAATAAAACTAAATATCAAGAAAAAAATACAATCAAATTAAGAATTTTGGTAAGGTTGTATTATAGATGTGCCACTCAGGACTGGACATCTTATTGTCACATATTCTTTGGTTTTGGACGGTTGTGGAACTTTGTAATAGTCTCCATCTGTTGAGAAGAAACTTCTTTGATGAGTGGTGAGAGCTAAACTTGTCTGTGAGTATAAGGATATGCATGTAAAATGTAGAACAAAATTATGTTATTCTAGGAAAGGGACAGCAGTAGGTTCTTCTCTACGGTTTATGTCGTCTTCAAGCAAGTGTACTTGGCTATGTTTACAGTACCATACTTGGATTCCATCTATACCTAAGGATCAGGGAACCTCATGGAAAAAAACTCAGAAGGCTGTATGAGCTAGAAGGACAAGGTGCCTGCTCCTTTCTGATGCTTTCTAGACATGATAGGGAAGCTAGACACATTAGATCTACAGACTATGGTTGCCTAATAAGATAGACATGATGACAAAATGAAAATTTTGAGAAAAAGTGGGTAGCACGTGGGAGATGTTGAAAGGGAACACAGAGTGGTGAAAATAATAGGGATGGTGCTGATAGAGAAGGGGGGTCTAAATATGATCAAGATGTATGAAAAATATGAAATTAAATTTTTAGAAGAAAATAATGCAAATAAAATACTCATTTATGGAGTGCTCAAAAATAAGATTTAAACTATATAGGGCAAGGAAGTAAGCACACTGCTCAGAGGATGAAATTAGTTGAGAATATTTTTTAAATGTTAAGCTCTTTTGGTCATCAGAAAAATAAAGTGGAAGTCAAAATTACTTTAAGATATCCTGTTACCCCAGTTGGAATGGCTAAGTTAAAAGAGAGAAAAAAAGCCTATGGCAGGTTCTGATGTGGATATGGGGAAATAGGAACACTTATTCACTGATGGTTGGAGTGTATCCTGATGGGGTCATGGATTCTGGTGTGTAGTTTCTACAAAAATTAGAAATAGATCTGCCACGTGATCCACATGATCCAGCTATATTATTCTTGGTCATATACTCAATAAACTCTGCATCTTATTACAAAGACATTTGCTTATCCCTGCTCATTTTTGCTCTACCCACAATAACCAGAAAGTGGAAACAGCAAAGTTGTCCATCAAGCGATGAACAGATAATGAAAATGTGATAGATTTACATAAGGAATATGTTTCAGCTCTTAAGCAAAGTAAAATCATGACATTTGGAGTTAATCGATGGCACTGGTAACATCCTGAATGCATTAACCCATAAAAAGAAAGGTAAAGTCAATGATTTATTTCATAAACTGGATGTTAGTCTTAAACTTTTAGATATGTTTGCATATTCTAGAAAATCTATAGAGATGAGGAAACAAGCAAGAAGGATATGAAGGCTTTCAAGGAGGAGATATAGAATGCAAAGATATAATGTAGGTAAGGAAATTAGTGAAACAGGAAGGGTTAAATAGGGTGAGGATAGGAGGGAAGTGTAGTGGAGGGGGACTAGACAGGGAAAACTAACACAAAGACCTCTTTAAAAAGTTACATTGATGAAACCTATCAGTGTAGAAGTTTCCCAAAATTTATACATATACATATACATACACATATACATACACATACACATAAATATACATATACATATACAATACATATATATACATATATAAAATGAGTTTAAGTGTACTCTATAATGGTGAGGGGGTTCTCTGCCCCTACTAGACCGCATAGGCTAGCAAATAAAAAGCAAATTGCTATGAATGGGTTACCTATTTTGGGATTGTTGGCCAGTGAAGTCCCATGGGCCACCACATATTACTGTCTATTGTCATTGCTCTTGGTTACACTCCAGAAATTCACAGTAAGTACCCATTGCTGAAGACAGTACACACTTGATAATTAAGAATTTGGAAGATCTACCATTCAAGGGTATATTTCATAGTGATGGAAGATGTCTTGTGTGGAAGAGAAAAGAAATTATTCACCTTTTACAAAAAGTATTTTGTGACAGGGTCTCACTATTCCGTAATCTTGGGCTGCAAATTGCTATGTAGACCAGGCTAGCATCAAAGTCACAGAGATATGTCTGCCTCTGCCTACCAAGTGCTTGGGTTAAAAGTATGTACCACACCACCTACCTCCCCATACCCATTTAAAAAATGTATTTATCCATTTTACCTAGCTGTGAACTTTGGAGCTACAATAACAACTGTTCTGATAAGACATGCCCACCAGTTCAACAACAGAACTATTATTACAGAAGAAACTAAACAATTTCTGAGTGGATTTAAGGTCTGTTGCACAAGATGAAACCAACACGTCACTGTTATTAAGGCCAGGAACCAATGAATAGACTCTAAGGAAAAAGTTACTCCTATTACTCTGCTGAATGGACATAGCACTAAACAAACTAATAATGACTGGTTTACAAAACCTATAGATTAGTGCATCTTTCAACCCTCATCAAGGAAGCTTCCTTTTGTAGTAGATGGCTATTAATGAAGAGGCCTACAATTGGTTAACATTCAGAGAATAAAAGACTGTATAGTGCTCATCCCTAAATATAATGTTAATATCACACACCTCCAATCCTTAGGGATCTTCACAGAAGTGTGATAGGATTTTGGAAAAGCTAGAGGTAGTGGTTGACTACGATGAAACAGTATTTTCTTGACACAGCAGGAAAGTTGCACAGATAACCAACATCAGTTAGATGGACAAGAAAAAGAAGGAGGAGGAGGAGAAGAGAAGGGGATGGAGGAGGAGAAGGAGGAGGAGGAGCAGGTGGAGGAGCAGGAGGAGGAGGACAGACAAGGATGAGGATAAGGAGCAGTAAGAGTAGGAGGAGGGGGAGAAAGGAATTTGGATGAGTAGGGAGGCAGGGGTGGAGTTGGCAGAGCTTGGATTAATATAATCAATATACCTTGCATGAAATTCCCAGAAAATCAATATTTACTTAATTTTAAGCTGAGTGTGATGGCACATGCTTTTAATACCAGCATTCAAGAGGCAGAGGCAAACGGATCTCTGCGAGTTAAAAGCCATCCTCTTCTACACAGACGTAGTGATTTCCAGTTCAGTAGGGGCTACAGGGAAACCCTGTCTCAAAAAGACCAAAAGCAAAATAAAACAAAACAAATAAATAAAATGAAACCAAAACAACAAACAAAACAAAACAAAAACCTTAATTTTATTTGAAATTCACTATATTACTCAGACTCAAAATCTATAACCAATAAAGTGAAGGACAACAAAGAACAGTAGATAGAAGTCAGTAATAGATTAAAAGTCAGCATTTTCTTCTATTATTAATAACAACACCGCACCACACATTTAGTTCTGATACATTTTCTAAGAGCTATTTTTAATATTTATTTATTATTTTTATTTCTTGTGTATGAGTGTATCGCCTGCATGTGTGTAAGTGCGTCAGTGTGGTGCAGTGGCTGCGGAGATCAGAAGAAAGCATCAGATCCCATAGAATTGGATATAGGGATGATTGTTAGCCAACATACAGGTATTGATAATTGAACCCCAGTCCTGTGCAAGAACAGTTAATGCTCTTAACTGTGGAGTCATATCTACAGCTCGCTATTAAGTTTTTAATTCCAAACCTTTCAGTGGTTTAAAATTTTTGTGTATATTAATAGTTAAAAAACTAAATATATCGTATGTAAGTCATGTTTCTGATAAAAAATTCCCGTGACAGAGACAAAAGTACATTCAAATTATTAAGTAAGTGTTGGTGGAATAAACTGATAAGAATTAGATTAAGCAAGGTTGAGAAGATGAAGAAGCCTAAGAACACATGGAATTTCAGTTAGAATTTCAGTCAAACCCCACACAGGGTTTCCAGAACTAAAAGATATTTAATGTTTGTCTTTCCTGACCACAAAGATTGATAGATGCTTTCACATACTTAGTTGTCCTATTAGATGCACACAAATTAGATATCTTACTCAGAGTCAAGCTTTGTGGAGAATTTAAACAATTAATAGTATAGAGCTAAGATACATGAGTCAAGAAAATCTAAAGCATTTCCTCTTGATTGCTGTGAGGCATACATTTTGACTCAGAACAAAGGATGCGATCTCTAAATCAGAGTTGCTTCATCTACCTAGATTATTTAAACTACAAAATATCTAATTTTTAGCTGTAGATATTGAGCAGATTGGGGAGCATTGGGAAATTAACACAGAATCTTCCTTCAAAGATTTCAAAACTATAAAAAGATGTATAATGATATAGAAGAACATGAGAGAAAAATAAACACATTATCTAGAACACATATATCAGTATATATGAATTTGTCATTCTTGTGAGTACCAGTATTCAAGTTAAATGCAGGTTCACAAATTAGCTGCAGATTATTCTGCAGAGGGGCCCCTGTGATAGAAGATGGTCCATAAGTGCTACATGCTCATACAAGGTGTGTCATTGGTAAGGATGCACAGCCTTGCCAAACCAGTTCCCACTTATGGATCAGAACATTTTCATGCTTCAGGGAATTGTCTACTCTCTAAGTGACCTGAAATAATACTGTCTTTCTATTAAAATTCTTGACCTTGTCCCCTGACATCAACATTCAATCTTTGGTTTTTCCCTTTAGTTTACCAGTCTTTAAAATGGAGACAGCATTAATACATCTTTTCTGCTTGCTGAGAAGGTGGATTTATATTTGTAAAGCACTTTCATTTTTTAATTTTTATTTTTTATTTGCCTCAGTGTTGCCTGCATGTATATGAGTACACCGTGTCGTGCAATGCCACGGAGATCAGAAGAGGGCTTTGGATTCCCCCGGAACGGAGTTCAGGATGGTGCGTAGCCTCCATGTGGGTGCCTGGAATCAAACCCAGGTCCTCTGCAAGAGCAGCCAGTGCTCTTAACCGCTGAGCCATCTCTCCAACCCCTTTATTTGTAAAACACTTTCAAAATGAAAAGCACGTGCTTATTATTAAAAGTAATCCCACCCAACCCCAAGTTATTTGTACAAAGACATTTGCTGCTGTAGTACAGTAAAATTATCAAAGACAGGAACTGATAAATAATGAATTGTTGAAGCGAATTTAGGAAAAAAGTCACTTTTGTTTTTATCTACATCAGCGGCATATGTGCTTTGAAATGCTGATGTCTTTCTTTCCAAATAATAAGGTTTCCTGCAGTCAACATATACCAGAAGAAAGGTTTCATTTTGTGTATCAGAGAGAATCATTATTTTCAGCTATGATGATCCCAGGGTTTCTAGTTTAAATATCAAGTTGAGCTACTACTGAAAAGAAACATTTAAATTTCTCTTGTATGTGGCTACAGAGGAGTCACATCTAACTAAATTTATTTTAAATGGCATAAATTATATTTTTAATTATGTTGATTTATTTGGATATACAATGATTATAGAAAAATGTTAATTATTAAATAGGATAAGTAAATAGAACTGAAAACACCAACTAATATACTGAAAAAGATCCAAATACTTTTACCCCATGAACTGACTAAAAATGGGCAATATTCAGTTTCATTTATAATAATAGTGATAGTGACTTACTCTGTTATTTTTGAAAATAATGTAATGATAATATAGATTTCTTGGCAATGTATGACAGTTAATGCTAATAATATTCATGTGTTGGTTAGAAAATGACTCAGGAAGTAGAAAAAATATGAATAATCTTAATGTGATTACCTTTAAATTTTGCATGGTTTATGTCTAGAATAAAGGAGTTTGGTGCAGACAAAGAAAAATACAACTTCACAATGTTTTTAACTGTTGTACCAACTCTAGGAGACATTTAGATTTGATTACCTAAATAATTATAAGCTTGTTAAAATCATATTTCAATAAATTATTAAAATAAGTCTTCAGGGACTGGAGAGATGGCTCAGTGGTTAAGAGCATTGACTACTCTTGCAGAGGACCTAGGTTCCATTCCCAACTCCCACATGGTGGCTAACAACCATCTTTAACTCCAGTTCTGATAGAATCCAATGCCTTCTTCTGACTTCCACAGGCATTGCACAACATGGGTGCACTTCCACATATGCAGGCAATACACTCATCCACATAAAATAAAAATAATAAAATATAAAAAGAAGTGTCTTCAGAAGTTTTATTTTTAAAATTTTGTCTAACAAATCCTTTGTTAATAAATACTTGTTTCTCACCAATTTTACTGTTGATTCATAAACTATTGATGACAAGTGAAGGCAGAAGTTTTAAAAGTTTATCACTTGGCAGCATTTCAGAAACATTTAATTTGCAACATAAAGAACTCTGTGAATAAAAATTATATGTCTTCATTGACTATGCTGATGACAGTCAAGTTTTATTTAATGTTGACTCTAAAATTTAGAGAGTGATGAAGAATGAAAATGAAATGGTAGAGAAATATAATATGTATATCAGTAACAATCACCGCAATGAAATAAATAACCTTAAGGGATCCATATTCAAGAACACACATTAAGGAACACACATTGGATTGGACTCCATACACCTTAGAAAATCAGCAGATGTGATTGGGAGGATAGGAAGGGGAACAAAAGAGGAGATGGGGGACTGAGTCTGAATATTGTCAAAATTCATTGTGAAATTCTCCAAGAATCAATAAACATGTTTCTTTTTAAAAAAAACAAACAAACAAACATTGAAACATAGTTAACAGGAATACCATTAATATGATTTGCTTTATATAAAGTGTTTGTTTTATCTTTGGACACATTCCAAATTTTCTACTTATAACAAATGTCTAGTAAAGATGGCAAAACTTAAATAAAGGGATTCATTTTGTGTATTATACACTGGAATTCACTACCTAACTTACATTTTTTATGTCTTAATGATAACTCCTCTCTTCATTCCATGTAACAATCACAGAACCGTTGTCTCTAAGTGAAAAATAACACAAATAACATGACAATTTAGAAGAAACAGAACTGCTAAAGCCACAATTAAACAGTGTGAATAAAAACTTTAAATGATCTATAGGCTATGAAAAAATTAATTATAAATTATATCATGAAAATAATGGAGTCACAGCTTGAGAAATAAATGGAAATCTGAACCCTCATTAAAGATAATTTTAAACAAAAAGTCTACAATGAAATTTCCAACGTTAACTTATATAAACACACATATGTATGATTTCTCTTATGAGAATATTATAATTTCATAGAATTGGAAAGATTCACTGTCTTAATTTTGTTCTATTTTGAGACATGGACTGTGATTGAACACAGTATAGTTCAAAATTGAGTGGAGACAGGTTATACTCTGGAGCTGATTGACAAGGAAAGAGGGAAGGATGAGAAAAGTGAAGGAGGGAAGGAAGGGAGGGAGGGAGGGAGGGAGGGAGGGAGGGAGGGAAAAATGAAAAAAGAGAATGGAAAAAGAAAAGTCACTGATGCCTTTATATATTTGCTACATTTTCCAAAAGCTTATGAAAAACCTACAAAGAATGAGAATTTGCACTGATAAACTCTAAGCAGAGAATGCATCAGAGCATCATTAATGAAATTCAGGTCTGTGTAGAAACAGATAGTGTTGATAACACTGGAACACCAGAAGGAAGTTACCAGTTAGTGTTATAACATTAAATCAATCTTATTTTTTCAAGATGTGACAATGTACCATGACAGTCTAAGATACAAGCCTTGGGGGAAATGAAGAAAGAGTAAGCAGGAACTCACTATACAACTTTTGTAATATTCTGTAAGTAAAAAAAATTATATAAGTTATTAGGGAATATATGTAAAGTTAATGAAAACAAGGAAATGATGAGAGAAGTTGGAAAACAATGGAAGATGAGACAAGGGAGACTGTACTCTGTGGAAACTATTAAACTGCAATATTACCTAAATAATGATTTTTTGAAGATATTGAGTTTTATATATGAACACTGGAAGAGATTCATATCTCCTCAATCCCAATGGCCTAATGATAACTATGATCAATTATAGTTTCTGTCCATTTTCTATGTTTCTAAATTACACCATCCCAGGGTGGATAACTGGCTTAGCAATATAAGCATCTAAGTCCTTTAAAAGGAGCTTTAATGGTATAAAGCAATACTTTCGTTTTTTGCAAATGCACAAAAGAATGGCTATCTTCTACTTGCACTTGAGATCATGGGGATACAATCAGGGGATCAGGGGAATGAGAGGATAGGTGCCCAATTGCCTCCCTAGTTAAATATCACAGTCTAAATCTAAAATCATTTTTACCAAATGTTGGCAGCTCCCAAAACAGATGAGATTCAAGCATTGAATGAGAACAACAATTAAACTGAAAGAAATTCCCCTCACATTTCCATACATACACTGTGAAATGTGAGTAAGTAGGAACTGAGTACAGAGTGGAATTTGTAATCAGAAACTGAGTCACAAGAAAATGAAAACCACATGCAAACATTAGTGAATTTATTACATCCATATTTCTGGTACTCTAGTCTCAATGCTTGATAATGTCTTGGCACGTATTATGAGTTTTTGATTATTGTCACACAAGAAAGTACCCTACATTACTTATTAATATGTACAGGTTAGTGAAATAAATCAAAGTATGTGCATGTGTCTGCATGCACACACACACACACACACACACACAAACACACACCATTGAATGCACACAATTTTTATTAGGCAGTAAGACTCCTTCCCTTACTGTTGCATTGTAAGTTAGCTGCCAGCATTCCAGAGGGGAAATTATTGTGCCTTCTCTTTCTTGCTTGTTGTTTATATTCTAGATCCGCCATTGTTTTGGAATCCTCCAGAAATTGGTTAAAGAAAATTGTCAAATGAATAGGAACACTTTTCTTTCAATAAAAAGAAAATGTATGTTAATAAAAAGCAGAAGCCTATGTACAGGGTTCAAATTTAGTGATTCATTGGCTCATTGGCCTGTTGGTGGAGGGAACAATTGTGATTGTGTGTTTGCTGTACCACCTGAGGTGTCAGAGCAACTACTCAGCATTGTGGATTGGCTTGAAGTAGTAAGGAACTATTCTAACAATCCAGTGGGAGATGATGCCTCTATTTATTGTTAACAGTTATCCTGAAATTCCCCTTGGTCTGTCCACACTGAATACTATGTGTGTCCAGCAAGTTTTGCTAACTGGTTTAATCCTCTCAGTGTTCAACACTGAAGCAGAAAAGTTGGCATAAACCAGTTGAAGAGAACTTGAAGAATGTGGAATTTGTAATAATTTTTTTCCAAACTTTTAAGTTTTATTGTCTGGATCTAAGTATTGTGCAGTTATTTCTTCAAAATTGAAATATTCCCTCCTGAAGGATGACTTTGTATGTCTCAGCAAGTGAGTAGTATTCACAAGTTACAAGAAGTTCCTGAAGTTACAACATTCACAAAACCCTTACTGAAGGTAAGCATAAGTAATTGCTAGGGAGAGGAAGCTCAGCACTGAGCTGACAGCAAGTTATGAAGGGAGATCCAGGAAGCAGCTTCCCTGAGTCATCATGCATGCTGGTATGGGCTTTACAGTGATGCAGCTACATTTGTGTGATTAATGATTCTGTAAGTTACCCCAATAAACTCCTTGGATCATTAACCTACACTTCATGGATTCATTTCTTTGCTCTATCATCAGATACATTATTTCTATCATTGGTGCATTTTCTGGGGTGAAGAAAAAAAGTCACATAATTGTCGAGTACCAGAATTTTTTATTCAATTATTTAGTTAAAGCTTTCTAAATGAGTGCTGTATAGTATACTTGTCTGTAAATACAGCATCTGTATTTTGCATACAATAAGAACTTTCATTTGTTTAGAGGTAGGACAGAGATAAGGTTTTCTCTAGGATCTATGAGCTATTCAGCCATGTTTATTTGGCTAAATTTACAGTGCCACCCATAAGTTCTCTCCCATTGAGAAGGCTATAAGTCCAATGAGATTACTGTTGATTACCTCCTAGATAAAAGTGCCACTACTGCACCAACAGAGATACTTTGCTGTGCTAGTCGTGGTTATCAGGCTTTACAGCTCAGTTGATTGTTTTCTCCTTTAGTAGCTTGCATAGTATCCTCTAGAACTTTGAAAGCTAGTCTTCAGGGAGAAGGTTTCCAGGTCAGTTCAAACTCCATTGCTCCAAGTCCTGTGTCCAAATATGACAAAAGTAGGGTATTATAGAGTTCCACACCTGGTCGCATGAAGAGGATATATGTCTGAGAGATGTGCAGCTGTAATGACACTTCTACAGTGCAACCTCTACACCTAAGGGTCATGAAAAACAGCAGAGCATGGGGTAAAGAGAATACTATTGCATCCCTCAACTCTCACCATCAAAGTTTCCTCACTTAATAAAGTAAGATGCACACAGTAAGCAACAACTGGCCAAGTTTTTCAAAGTATCCTTGAATATGAATCCTATATTAAAATGCATTCACCCATGGCTCAGAGACCACTGCAGAAGATGGGTAAGAATGATTGTAAGAGCCAAGGTTCGTCATAGACATGAGGAAACAGAGATGTTCAGGCCTATGGGAACTTGCTCTTATGAAATTGCAACAATGGTGACAGCATGCACTAGGTCCATGCTGACTCAATCAGACAAAAACCCAGCAAAATACTGGGGAAATGAGCAGCAGATACCAGCCTTAGCCAATTTTTATTAAGATATATTATATGAAATACATAAAAACTCAATAAAAATATACATCTAAAAGTTTCCTAGAATATTTTTAATTGTGCAAACAACTTTTAAGTGACTATAAGTTTTATTCGTATGTGATGGATGGAGTTTTATATTTGAGTGATCAACAATCATAAATAAACACTTACTATTCATGGAACTTATATTTAAGTACAGAACAGGGAATAACAGGATGAAGAGCTAAGGTGGGTTCTTAGGTTGCTAACAAAAGCCACTAAGTAGAAAAATTGCAAGAGAAGAGAACACATTAGCAAATGTTAAAGTATATTTGATTTTGAAATATCATATGGATATGGCCAAAAGAATCCCTTACTACACAGAAGATATATACAATATAGGAAAGACAAAAGAAAATATAACTTCAGAAAGAGAGGTAGAATAGAGATGAG
>NW_008349353.1:1021910-1024398 GCF_000622305.1 Nannospalax galili
AAAGAGGAATTGGAGAGCAATGAGGAATATCTCATTAAAACCCATAAATTAAAAAAAAAAAAGTTTATAGGGAGACTGCAATTTTCTGTTGTGACACTAATTAAAATAAAATGGGATTAAAATATAACCATTTATTAACACTTAAGAGCAGTGGTTTTTATACTGTGTGAGTGAAAGATTATAATAATATGGCAGAGTTCAAAAGATTTTCTAGAAGAAAAATGCATATTTGTAAACATTACAGTCAGGTCTGTAGCTTTGCTTGACAGAACACACATATTTTCATGTCTGAAATGCAGTGCCAAGTGCTATGCAAGTTAGGCAATTGTGATGATCTGATGTATATATAACTAAGAAGTCCCTTTCTTCTGTTATCATGTTAAATGATAACATGGCGGCACACCCTTTATTACCAGCACTTTCGAGCAGAGGCACGTCTATCTCTCTAAAATTGAGTCTAGGGGTACAGGGAGTCCATGTCACAGAAAACAAACAGCAGCAACAACAACAAACACAAAATTAAAAGAAGCCATTGAGACTGAAATCAATTCATATTCAACTTTGCAGCCTAATGCCATTCTTTAGTGCATCTCTGATGAAAGGTTCAATTAAAGTTATTGTGCCTTCTTTGAGTTCCTCTTATTTATTAATTGTCCATTTAATTGAAGTGGTATAAAAAGACTCTAAAGAAACTTTGTTACTTCAAAGAAAAGATTTATAGAAAATCATATGTTGCAGTTGAAATGCAAATTTGTATATTGTTTTAATGTTTGGATTATTTCATTTTTATTCTAGCTAGAATTTTACCAGTATTTTCAGTGACTAAAAAAACATAAACTGTGTTCAGTATACTTGATTTTACCTCTCTTTTTTTTTTTTTTTTTTTTTTTTTTTGGTCTTTTTGAGACAGGGTTTCCCTGTAGCTCCAGCTGTCCTGGAACTCACTATGTATACAAGGCTGGCCTTGAACTCACAGAGATCCACCTGCCTCTGCCTCCCGAGTGCTGGGATTAAAGGCATGCACCACCACACCTCTTTTAATTTTATTTTAGCCTTTAAGAATATGACAATGATTAGAGTATGTGATCACTTCTTTGAAGTTGAAATTTCAAGTTAAATGATCAGATGTTGAATATTAATTCTGATAAGACTGTAGAAGGTGGCTTTTCTGTTGTCAGTCTTATCCTTTGGTGTTGTCACTGTCCATGTAGATAAAGGTTCCAACACTCAATTGATGCAAGTTTGTTGAACTTTTTCCTTGTACTTTGTTTTACCCTATACCTTGTTTCCATATCCAATGTGGTATATATCATGGTATTATCAATAATTTTGCACATATATTATAACGTGAATATATGGTATTGTTTTCTCTGACATATCATGTTTTATTCCATGTACATTTTATCTTTATGTGCCCTGAATTGGTTATTTCTTTCACAGCTCCTGGACCATGAAGCTAACCCTGTTTTTAACCATTAAAAATCTTGGACTTGCACTGGGGCACATCTGAGGACACTAGCTTGACACAGTGGACCTTAAAACAGAAGACAGAGTATAAGGGTTACAGTGGGAGGGGTGGGTTATGGGAGGGTTTCTTGGGGATG
This sequence comes from Nannospalax galili, assembly GCF_000622305.1. Taxonomy (NCBI): domain Eukaryota; kingdom Metazoa; phylum Chordata; class Mammalia; order Rodentia; family Spalacidae; genus Nannospalax; species Nannospalax galili. The sequence continues at coordinate 1,023,515 of NW_008349353.1, forward strand.
GGTATAAAGATGTATAAGATTGTTTGAGATGTTCTGTATGAAATACACAAAAATTTGATAAAAGCAAATTTTTTAGAAAGTCTTCACATTTGGGATAGAGAGATGGCTCAGAGATTGAGCACTGTTGCTCTTGCAGAGGACAAGGGTTTGATTCCCATAGCTCACATGGCAGCTAACAGTCATCTGTAACTCCAGTTCTAGGGAACTTGATGCATTCTGCTGACCTCCATGGGCATTGCATAATATGGTACACTTACATGCTACATGAAGGCAATACACTCATACATACAAAATAAAAATATGTAATTTGTAGATATTCTTATTTGAATTTTCCTCTTCTCTATGTCACAGTTGATTTCAGTGATTGTAATCACCGTAGCCCTGTCTTGATCTACCAATGTTGAACTGCTTAGTAAAAGTCACAGTGATGGCTTGATTCTTCATATCCTTTGTCCTACATTTTCTTATCTAAATATCGATGAGGAAGAATGCTATTATTTATTTTTTTATTTTTATTTATTTATTTTTATACCCACTTCCCAGATAGCACCCTCCCATAGCCTCCCTCCCCCAACTAGAGCCCTTATACTCTGATATCCCTGTTACTGTCTGCTGTGTTGTTGGCACCCTCAGCCAGCCATTCCCCACTACTTGCCCTTCTGGTGAATCTAGTCAGCCTATCTAGAGGTCTTTGTTTTAGGAGGGTCAACTGTTCCTCATCTAGCGGTAATCAGTTGTCAATATTCCTTTGGATAAGATTGGATTCTGCTGTTCAATTTCCCAGTTCTATGCTGGGTTACTATCTGGGAAATCCTTTGGCCACCCTGGCCAACAAACTCAAAAGAAGGTATCACCTGTCTGGCATTGTTGCTTGTTATGTAGCC
>NW_008349353.1:1024865-1042255 GCF_000622305.1 Nannospalax galili
ATTCTCATATAAACCTTACTTAGACCTATGTTTTTTGATCTGCTATGTATAATTTGTCAGTAGGTTGTAGGAGTAATATGGTTCCCTCTGGTTTTCCCACTAGCTAGGCATTGTTTATCTCTCGCATTGTCTCATCCCTCCATCATGGTTTTCCCACTTAAGGTGCCCCCATTTCCCCCCCTTTCTCCCTTACTAATACCCTTCTCCTATGGTCCTACCTCTCTTGAGCTCCTCCTTTCCCTTTATCCCCTAGGTTTCTTGTATACCCTTCCCTCCCGCTCCCTTAAACTAACCCAATTTCTATCCATATCTCCCTTTTTAAGGCCTGCTTTCTTCTGTTCTTCTCTTTCAGGTTATTTCTGTTCCTTTACCTCCCTGTTTCCTTTCCATTATCCTGGTTCCTGTAGTTATGTCTGGTTGCATACTTATCAGTGTCTGGTTCTAGGATCCACATTTGAGGGAGAAAATATGTCGATTTTTTTCTGAATCTGTGTTACTTCACTTAGTATAACAGTTTCTAGGAAGAATGCTATTTTATTGCTAGAACTTAATCATATTTGAAACTCATAATTAATCTAATGCCTATTTTAAAAGCTCAAATCATACAAAATACCAGCAAAGTCATTGGGGAAGGGGTTAAGAAATCCCAACCCAACCTAAGAAAATTTTGGCAATTGATGGCTGTTAGAAGGGATAGAGACAGTGTCTTACAGGGTAAGATGCTTGCTGGCATCTGTAGATAGAGTGGCACTGAAGGAAAATTGGAGACCAACTTAGAATCTATATGCTCTATTATCCATATGAGATTAAGTTAAATTGGGTTGAGGACATGGAGGGATCTGCAGATAGGGGAGCAGAATATAAAAAAAACATCAAATGATGTTGTATGAAAATCACAAAAAAATCAATATTTTTTTTAAAGTTTCTCTTCCTTAAGTCATCCAAATACAACCAATATAACCCCAGTTGATCTGTAATCTCAGGTGCAAATTTTCTGTCATTATTAACTGTGAAAATTGAAGTAATTTAAGGAAATTTTCTTGAAATCACCAGATTATACATATCCACTTGCTGATATACATTCATAAACCTTTCTTTTCTATTTATTAAATTTTTAACTCAGCATAAACATGTTCTGCTATTTCTCTTGCTTCAAAGTTTTGATTTTAAAACATTTTTCTATTAGCAAATTTTCCATCTGTTGACTCTTTATTTCTAACACAGCAGTTGACTTAATGTTATTCATTATCTCTTTTGTACTTAAAATCCACAATATTATAATTACTTTTGTTCAATCTAACTTATATAATCCATATTGCTAGATATATTTTCAATTTTAAAGCCTCAGCACATCAGCATTCAAGTTTAATTATGAAGATCTGGTCTTGTTGATCACTTTACCCTCTTTGGAGCACCTAACGTACATTCTGTTTTGGTTTACAGAACATCAAAAATTATATCTTATGATACCAGTGACTCATTCTCAATCATTCCCAATGCATCTTTTTGTTTCCTAATCTCTTCACTTTAAGATGTTCTAGGGTTCAGATTGTGGTTTCCTTTTTTCAATAATTTTTAACATTTTCCTTTCATCTTGTCTGTTCTCTTGTACTTTCATCTCTTATAATTTGTAGCTCAAAAATCTCACCTGAGCTCTAGATGCGTTGATATCAGTCTTGTTTGGCATCTCTAATTGGATGTCAAACACACACTTCAAATTTTAGAAGTCAAAAATCAGATTTCTCATCATGTCCAGAAAACCCTTCTCCTCCCAGCCTTCCTTTCTCAACAACAATGGCATGTATAATCAGCTGGAGGAAGTTTCATGGACTCACTCTTGCTACCCCTCTTTCCCTTGGTCCAATTCATTAAGACTACTTTTAAAACCTTAAAATTATATTTAGAGTCTGAGCAATTAATTTCATCTCAATATCTAGGGCATTCAACATTCATACCCTAGGATAGAGAGTATGGGTATTTAATTTAACCTTGAATACCCCAATTTATTCTTTTTATATCTGGCAGTGGGGTTTAGTGACAATTTTATTTAGTATTATTTGATGACGAATGACTCGACTTAGTAGATTGACAGAGGAAGATGATGCGTCCCACGCCAGTCTGGACTACATGGTGACACTCTACCTCATAACACAAATATCAAAACCAAAATTTGGATCATGCAACTATACTGCTCAATCCTAGATAATTTTTTTTTTTTTTTCATTTCAAAAAGGCAAAATGCAACCACACCTAGTAGGATGACATTTGATATCCCCAAGCCCTATCTTTCCCTTGATTTTCTAGTGGTTTCTCTTCTGTTCATGGTATTCCCAATATCCTTGCTGTCCAAAACATAGCCAGCATATTCTACCACAAAGCTTCTTTAAGATGGTTCCTTCTGTCGCTAATGCTTTCCCCTCAAATATCTCCATGACGAACATGTGAACATTGTTAAATATTCTTAATTCATTTAGCTTCCATTGTCATGGTACTGAATTTTAGGACCCATGACCTGTGTTCAAAATCTTTCTATCAAGAACCATCATTACTTTATTAAATATTTTTTGCTTTTGCATGACATGTTTCCTATTTATAACTGCACCGATATACATTAGCAAACAAGCAAGAATACATAGCTACATAAAATATGACATGCATATAGAAGAAGTACAGATAGCTAAACAACTATCATTTTTGACTAAAATAAATAATAAAAGTTTATTAGCACTTAATATTTGTCAGTCTTTGTAGTGCATTTCAAATCTGTAGATATTATTCTTTTTTAAATTTTATTTGTTATTTTTATTTTATGTGTATGTGTGTATTGGCTGCATGTAGGTGAGTGCACCTGTTTCATGCAAAGCCCGTGGAGGTCAGAAGAGGGTGTCTGATCACTGGGACTCGTGTTACGGACAGTTGTTAGCTGCCGTATGGGTGCTGGGGTTCGACCCCAGATCTTCTGCAAGAACACCTAGTGTTCTTAACCTCTGAGCCATCTCTCCAGCCCCTAAATCTGTAGAGATTATTCTTAATATGTTTATAAAGGGCATAGAAAATCAGCTTTTTCCTAAGAGATTTTGTTACAGTAACTCATCTTAGCCTAACAATATAGGTTAGGAAGTGATTATTCATAGCTTTTCATTTTGTCAAAGCAGAAAATTATGTTCAGAAGAATATTATAGTTGCTTAAAACTACACTTTGAATACACTGCAGGAAGGTGTTTACAATGATGAACAGCTTAATTTGGCATATAAACTGTTAATCACAAGTGTATTCTGTGTCAGAATATATTAAAAGTGAGAACTGAAGACCAATACCCTGATTCCACTGTCCTAATTCTTAATAACCAAGATATATTTAATTCACTAATTAACTTTCACCAATAAATCAAGGCTGATTGGACCATAGACTATGTTCTGCTTCTGTTCTACTAAGTTGTCAATAGATCCTAGGAAAAAAAAATTAGAATACAATAAAAAGCATTTAATGTCCTCAAAGACTTAAAACTATGGAGGTGTAAATATGTTTCTTTGCTAATAACTTATTAAATCCAAGCCTTCTGATTATCCTACCCCAAACTGATGTGTAAACAAGACTAAGCAATTCCCAGAATATGCTATGCCATGTACTCTCTTAAGGTGAATTTATCATTTCCCAAAATATGACAAATTTAAAGTCAAATATTTAAATTTTCAATTTTAAAATGTTATGGCCACAATGGCAGCAATGAATTTGCATTATTCTTCTTCCTTTTAGGTTCATTGTAAGAAAGTAATTTTAGAGAAGAATTGTTTTCAAATGATTTGTTCTAAGAGTCAGCCTTATCTTTGACATGTTCATCAGCATCATCTACCTGAGCATTATTATTTCTCATGAGAACTCACATTTTAAAATTGAGGATTATCCATATTATATGTACATAGGATAATAAATAAAAAATACAGAAAATATTGCAAAACTTTCTGTTTACTATATTTTCTACATTTGTTTTATTGGAAGATACTTGTTTGACAAAGGGATGGTTTTCATGAATCCATTTCGCTCAACTATATCATGTATTTTGACTATATCAATATTCTCAAACCTTGCCATGTATTGCTAGTCTATTTTCTTTTCCTAGGAAATATCACTTTCTCTTTCATGCCATATATAAATATATACAAATTGATGTGTAGATGATAGAAGATGGGTAGATACCTAGATACTTCTAAATGATCATATATGCAAACTCTGAATTCCATATTTGTTATGTGATTTCCTAAAGAGATCTGAAAGTACATTTACAGATTCCCAATAGGAAATCAGTGGCATAGCAAAGTAATTAATGAAAAGCCAATTAAATACACTAAAGTCCAGTTTGGCAAACCAGTGAGTATGGGGTTACTACTTTCAGGACTCTAATTGAGAGCTTATGGGGCTTTAGATGAATTAGCAAACACATCATTATACACACCAGTATAATGAATTCATGAAAACTGTATCCTGGAGATCCCTGAATGACTTGGGTGAAGCTTGACAAGTTGAAAGGTCTTCTCTCCTAGACAATTTTACCACTAATAAAATATTGCAAGGGATTTTGGTAATGTTGTAAGATTCAGAAATTTCCTGAGATTTGTGAGCTGACAGTAGTGGGCTTTGCACAGTGCAGGTTCACTCACACACATGCAGGCAATATACTCATATACTTAAAATAAAAATAAAATAAAATGACTAAAACTTAAAAATATTTATGCTTGGGGCTGGATAGATGGCTCAGCGGTTAAGAACACTGACTTTTCTTGCAGAAGACCTGAGTTCGAATCCCAGCACCTACATGGCAGCTAACAACTATCCATAACTCCATTTTCAAGGGATCTGACAGCCTCTTCTGTCCTCCACAGGCATTGCACAATACAGGTGCACTTACTACACAAAGGCACTACACTCATGCACATTAAATAGCAAATAAAATGTTTTCTGTTTCTGTGATAAAACACTACTCACAAGTAACTCGGGGAGGAAAGTGCTCATTTCACTTTATAGGTTACTGTCAATCATAGAAGGTAGGGGAGGAACTCAAGCAGTAACCTTGAGGGAAGCATTGAAGCGATGACCATAGAAGAATTGGAGGAATAATGCTCACTGGCTTACTTACCCTTGTTACTCAGTTCTTCTCATGATAGAGGCAGGCCCGCCTACCCTTGGATGCCACAGCCTTCAGTGAACTGAGCACTCCTGCATCACGAGCTAACTAGAAAAGGTTACTTTTTCCTTATGTTCAAGAATCAAAACTCCGAAACTTCAGATTTTCTATTAGCTAGGGAAACAGTCATTCAAGCCTTGAGAGTTGCTTAGGAATTCAGTTAATATGTTTTCATATGGTTCACCGAAAAGTGGAAATGATAGCTATTTCTTCGTACAATACAAATTTTATCCAGAAACAGAATCATATCTGGAAAATTCCACAAAAATTGAAATTAAGTTCAGCAAGTCTCATTTTTTTCTGAAATTTAATATTTAAATGATTAAATGCCTTTTAATGAGTAAATAAATGAAGAATTGATTTTCCTTTGTGATTAAATAAAATATTTCTTATTTGCTAGCAATTCTTTTTCTATTGCAGATATTGTTAATTTTCACTTACCGAATAAATATGTGATGTTATTATAACTCTTCTGAGTGAAAATGAAATATATAACTAATAATTTATTACTGAATGTTTATCTCTTTATAGAAAGATATATCAGATACATATGTTATTAAACACTTCAATTTATATATATTTTTGGAGTTCTAATTTTTATTTTATGAATAAATGTAAGTGCTAGGCAGTGGAGCCAGTAGAGACTAAAAGGACAGCATGAAACCAAAAAGTTTCTGCACTGCAAAGAAACAAACAATATTTGCACAAGTTACACTGGAAAAAAAATACTATTCAAACTATAAGCAACTCAATCTATTCGCTAAAAATAAAACATATTTACATTACAAATGGGTAAAGACCCTCAGTTGCCATTTCTCAAAAACAAATACCACTGTCTACTGAAATATATTTTTAAAAATCTTCAGCATTTTTAATCACCAGAGGATAAAATTAAATCTTCAGTGAGAAATCACCTGACCACTTGTTAGATTGACTATGGTAAAGAAGCTATTGTTGTCAAATACTAAAGAGACCATGCAGTAAAGAAAATACTAACTAGTGCAGCCTTTTAAAAAGGATTATAAAGATTACTAAAAACAATTAATAGATAACTATGTCATTCATCTAATCTATTCTGAATATATGTTCACAGGATGTAAATCAGTATATCAAAAGGGTATGGGCATTCACATGTACAACATAGTATTTGTGAACACAGATAGATTTAAGATGTAAAAGTAGTCAGTATGTCCCAGATATAAACATGTGGGATTTAAAATATAGTACAAGTAATCACTTTTTAAATTAAATATTTTATTTATTTTACTTTATGTGTAGGAGTGTTATGACTGCATAAAGATAAGTGCACCAGTGTCTTGCAATGCCTGCGGAAGACAGAAGAGACTGTTGGATACCCTGGAACTGGAGTGATGGACAGTTGTGAGCTGCCACGTGGGTGCTGGGATAGGAACTGGGATCTTCTGCAAGAACAGTCAGTGTTCTTTACTGCAGAGCCATCTCTTCAGCCCCAACACTATTTTAAAAGAGAATGACTACTCTGCAATCATTCAAAAGAAGGAAATTTGTCATTAGTGAAATGAATGGACATAGAGGACATCATGCTGAATGACCTAAGCCAGACACCGATGGACAAGTACTGTATAATCAAATTCAGGCAAGAAAGTCGCTCTTTTAGAAATAGAAGGTAAAATGATGTCTACAGGAGTCTAAGGGTAAGTATTGACAAAAAAGTGGGAAATGGCATCCAATGGTACAAAATCACAAATAAGAGAGGAAGAATACATCATAACAATATGTTATTCAGAATGGAGTAAATGAAAATATATTCTGCATTTCAATATCTCTATCTCTATCTCTATCATCTCGATCTCTATCTCTATCTCTATCATCTCTATCTATCTCTTAAGGCATAGGCAGACAGATCTCTGTGAGATGGAGTCCAGCCTGGACTATATAGTGAGTTTTAGAACAGCTGGGGCAACAGGATGACCGTCTTTAAACAAACAAACAAGCAAATAAACAAATAAATAAATACATAAATAAATGCTTGCAAAATGTAAAAGTCATGGGCTTCAGAATGTCAGGTCTGTTTTCCAAAAGAAATGTTTCCCATTTTAGAAGGAATGTATATGTGGTTTTGTGGAGATATGAGAGAGCATATTTACTTTAAATGTTGACTGTATTACCATAAGTTACATACATGTCTGTGAACTAAACATTTGTTGCAGTATTTAATTAGCCGGACTTATGGGCATCACTAACCAGTTAGTTCCAACACATACATACACACACACACACACACACACACACACACACACACACGATAGATTCTTTTCATTTGTAACCTCAATTTACCCATACAACACTCCTTACTCAACCCACTTTATACTGTTGATGAAACAAAGGCTTTGGTTAAAACTTTAAATAATTTATTGAAAATAGGTGCGGGAGCCTCTAATTTATATTTATGAATGTACATATTTTATGTATTTAATTATAAATATAATCTAATAATAAAGCAACTAAACATAATGGTAAGAGTTGAACATATATTTTAAAATAAGTCTGAAAATAAAAGGCTAGTTTTGAAACTGGAAACTTAGATCAGGCACGGAGGTGGAGAGAAGCTTATATAACTCTGTATCAGGCGCAGGATTTGAAAATGATGAGATTTCTGTGTGCTAGCACACCAGGAGAGGGCTTCATGCAGTGCTGCTGAGCGGATGAAGGAAGGATGCTGGCATAAATTTCCTCCTGATGTGCGTGTTTACATTTCTGGAAATCTCTGAGGCATTACAGCTGTACTGAAGAGAAAAGAAGCAACGTTGCAACGTAACAAAAGAGGAAATAAATAGATTTTATATACATTTGAATACTATAATGAATTGTGTATAAACTAATTTCTAGAGAGTATCATAATTTTTAAAACTTTGTCTTACTCTTAATTTCTATCATTTGACAAAATGAGTAAAAAGATTCTATTTACCACTTTACATCTAAGTGGCTTCTAATGATTCAAATTTATATAGTAGTGTGAACCTCTCCTTACTTCTTATAAGGAAGTACTATTCATTGAAATTATAACTTTCATAGGTCAAAATAGAAATATTTTATTAGTCTTATTCACTATGTAAGGATTATGATCTTTTATCATATGTAATGTTAATTTAAAAATCTGTCCATATCTATTCATGAATTCATGGACCGTTTCTTTTGAGCATTGACTATCATTCCAGTATTTAGACATAACACAGTATATTTTTCCTTTCATCTTCTGGAAGAAAACTATTAATAGATTTTGGTATGGACATATATTTTCATATTCGCTAAGAAAATAGTAAGAATCATGTTTTCTGCAGACATGCTCAGCACAAATTTTCTAACCCCTCTTCCAAAGGAATGGGGCCAGCCTATATTCCAATGATGAATGAGAGTAAATGGTGTCTATGAAACCATGTTTATTAGTTTTGTAAGACTGAATCAATAACAACGTGCTCCTAATAATATTGAATAGTTCAAGTAAGACTTGCAGAATTATGTTCACATTGCAGTCTGGAAAATTAGTCAGGGCAAGAAGCAGAGATTTCCTAGATAGTTCTATGTGTACACTCTGTTTGAAGGACCTTGACCATGAATAGAATTGAAATATGCAGGTGAATACCAAGAACAAGTAAGACAGCACAAATAACAAATCTTAACTAAGTATCTGTTTCAATCTATTTTATTTCTTTTAGACTAAAAGTCCATGTTTTCATTTTTTTGTTTTTGTTTTTTTGTTTTCTTTTCTTTTTTGAGACGGGGTCTCCCTGTAGCCCCAGCTGTCCTGGAATTCACTATGTAGACCAGGTTGGCCTTGAACTCACAGAGATCTGCCTGCCTCTGCCTCCCGAATCCTGGCACTAAAGGCGTGCACCACCACGCCCGGCTCATTTTTTCCCTTGTGTATGTGCAATGCATATTTACTGACTATTTATAGTTATTCATTTGGGAAATGTCCATTTAAAGTCTGATATGGTACAAGGTATAGGGATTTTTGGATATTATCTCTTCTCATTAATCATGTCCTACGAATGTTATCATGAAAAATAACTGAATTTGTCAGGTGAGTTCTTTGCATAAAGTGATATGACTATATAGATGCCTTCTCTTCTTTACCTTGTTGATAAGTAGAATTTACTTAATTGCTTGATTTATTAAGCCCCGAACACTTGAAACTAACTTATTTATGGTATTTAAATATTTCTATGATGTTGCATTTATTTTGTTTATATTTTTATTGAGATTATTTTTAAGCAGGCTCTCCCAGTAACCCTAGCTGGCTTAGATGCACCTGCCTCTGCCTCCAGAGTAATAGGATTAAAGATGGGTGCCACTAAACCTGGCTACTGAGGGAGTTTATAAACTGTGTTTATTAAAAACATTGGTTTATATATTTTTCATGTTTTAGGTTTTCATTTTAGGGCAATGTTGACCTCATGGAATGACTTTTGATGCATTTCCTTTAATTTTGTCATTCATAAGGGTGGAAAATTCACTAAAATATTTCTCAGAAGTTTATTTGGTATATTGCAGTAAACCATTTTCATTAATAGATGAGCAACTATTCATATCTTCCCCTTCCTCTTATTTGCTGTTGGTGGATTGTGCCTTGCAAAGCGTTAGTCAGTTTATCAATGCTATCAAATTCTTCTGTATGGAGCTGCTCATAATATTCCATCACATTTTCTTCATTCTTCATATTTGTATTAATTTGCTCTTTTTTCAAATATTAGTAATTTGAGTCTTGTCTCATTACTTTCCTCAGTGAAGTTAAAGGTTTATTGATTTAGGTAACCTTTATAGAGATCCACATTCTTGTTTTATTGATTTTTCTCTATTGCAAGTTTATAATTCAACTGATTTCTACATTTTGATATTTGTCTTCATTCTCTTGCATTTTATATGTTATCTTAGTATGTATATTTTACTATATGAGAACTGAAAAGACAATGCCAAGATTTATTTTGTTTAAAATTTTTAATTGAAATTTTTCCATTTTCGTGCAATTTAATTTGATGATATTTAGACCACCACCACTCCTGCATATGCCTGCACTGCTCCCCCCCCGATTCACTGTACTCCACTAGATATGAAAGATGGCTGATAGAGTTTGATGTGTGTCACCACATGTCCCTCAGCATGGTTCCATTCTCTTGAGCCTATCTATCTCTCCCCTTCCCAGTAGCTAAAAGTTCATTAAGTTAATTTAAAATTTCTCACCCACTCCCAATATCAATGCTTACTCCCCACTGTCAATGCTGGGATTTTGTCTGGTTTGAGCTTGCATGAACCTTGTGTGTGCTGTCACCATGGCTGTGAGTTCATATATATAACTGACCAGCTGTCTAGAAAACTATTTCTTGTTGTCATCCACCACCTCTGACTCTTACAGATTTTTTTCTTCCCCTTCTGCAATGATCCCTGAACCTTGGGAGGCAGAAATTTGAAATAGATTTCTTATTCATGGCTGAGCACTCTGCAGCTTCTAATTCTCTGCACATTGGCCAGCTGTGGGTCTGTGTTAATCATCATAAGCTGCATAAGGAAACCTCTCTGGTGAAAGTTGAAAGATGCATTCATCTTATGAGTAGAGGTTGAGGATGTCATGTGTTCTTATGCAGCTGTTCTATTCAGAGACAGAATTCTTTAAGATTCTGAGTTATTATCCTAAACAAAATCATAATCTCAAGTGAAAGAATATTCTCAAGTGAAAGCAATAAAAGGTATCTAGTTAGGATATTGAACTGATTCTATTATAAACATGTATATTTAAGTAATTACATATTGATTCATTAAACATATATTAATTCAATGTTAGTGCAAATATTATTAAACTATAACCCAATCTTTTGCTTTTAAATTAAAAAAAATTACTTTTGATTATCTAGGAAGACAAGTCTGAATCAGATATTCACAAAGGATTCTTAAAGATACTGTTTTTTTTTTCACTCATGTGTTCTTAAAGTCTTTGGTAATGGTGGGATTAATCATTGTGTTTATAATTACTATAAGAATATCACTACAATGGGAGCTAGGAAACCACGTTATATAGTTCTATGAGATGGTAACCTATAGAACATTCGCAAAACTGAATGGCTCAAGCAAGTTTCCATAGGAATTTTTCTAAACTTCCTTAATGTTATTTATCCCTCTCCATACTCTCTCATATGGAAACCTATTACTATTGAAGTTTCTTTTAAGTATACACATATATAATACAAAAATATATGAAAAAGAATTACAATATAACATACAACAATGTAACAGATAGATGCCATAGGCTAGCTAAGAAAATGCCCAGTCCTAGGAATGGACTCCCTCTTTCGAAGATATTGATCAAGTTTCTGAGGACACTTAGACTATACTAGTCATTGCCCCTGCTCTTGATAACTAGATGGTAGGACCCTAATGTTGAAGGCACTACAAAAATGAGCTGTGGAACAATCAAGGAGAAATCAAGCCGATACTGACTTCAAAGCTGATCTCTGCTGGAAGGTGTCATACACTCTACTGGAAAAAGAGGTGATCATCCATTTTGCCTAGCTGTGAATCATGCAGGCTACACCAGAACTGGCCTAACGAGAAATACCCACTGGGACAATGGTGGCACAAAATTTATGGGAATAATAAACATCTTTTTGATTGCCCTTGTAATTCAATCCACAAGATGGAGCCCATACCTGGCACTGATATTAGGCCTAGAAGCATGTGGCTAGACATAGCACAGGCCATGCAAGAGAGCCCAATGATATTATTGTGCTCAATAGAAATAGTATTAAAGCTACTTCTGATAACTTACTGTTATATCCATAGACAAAGGCAGCTCTCAGCTCTCATCTGAGAAGCTTCCTTTTGCAACAGGTGATGATTAACACAGAGGGTAATAACTGGTCAACTCATGTAGAAAGAGATTGCAGAGTTCTGACACTTCAATAAGACAGCTATATCAAATTTCTGCCTCTCAAAGCTTGTGAATCATTGTGAAAGAGGGACCAGAAATATTGTAAAAGTCAGAAATGGTAGGTGACCACAAAGACACAGTGTTTTCCAGACAGCTGGGCAGTTACTCATATGAATTCTTCACAGTGGTGACAACATACACAAGTGTCACATAAGCTCAAACCAGATGAAATCCTAGCATAGAAGTGGGGAAGAAACCCCGACACTGTCTGAGGAAAAATAGGCAGCCATAGATATCAGAATCAGTCTTTGTAAAGGGGACGTATGTAAATGATCAAAAGATATTGTATGAGATCCACAAAAATTCAATGAAAATTAAAAATAAACAATATTTGTCATATAGGAGTATGCTAGGACTAAAGTCTGAAAATTAAACAATGCAGTAGGAAGACACATTCAAGATATACTGTGCAACATGAGCAAAGATTATGGATGGAGACAACTTGACTGTGAGATGAGCTGCAATAGACCATGGAACCCCAAAAACAAAGAATGGGAATGGACAACTAAATGACATAAATGTGATTAAGAAACCAAACCATTTGTAGTTTCCTAGATGACATTATTGCAGTTTGGTGTATATTTATGACTTAGACATAAACACTCTTTCTCTTAAACGTTTAAATCAAATTGCTGCATTTCATATTGTTCAGTCTGTACAAAATTCAGTTACTTGGAATATATCATTTTAAATCCCATATAATATTTTCCAAACATGTCAGATGTATATTATGGAAAATATAACTGCATGCAGATTTTTTCCTTTTTTCTCCATCTCCTAAATCAATTAAACAACTTTAAGTCTCAACTTCACCTATGTTTACCATCATATTTAAAGTACCTATTAATTAATTATTCTTGTAATGAAACTGGAGAAAAATGTAAAATTAAGATCTAGAATTATTGTAGGGAAATTTGAAATCTAGACATGTTCAATTATGGAAGGGAATTAAAAGATTATTTCATCTGGGAGCAGTATACTATAATTGAACTCGCATAAAATATCACATTGTAAATAATCTCAGCAAACAGGCATCCTCCCAGTGAATCAAGCTTCACTGACTACCAGAAGGTTTAAACAGGATAGGATTACAAGCAAAGCACAAAGTATCAATATTGGCATATGTAAAGTAATATTCTAGGATTTTTTATTTGTTTGTTTTTAGGGTATAATTTTCTTTTATTACAAAATCAATATTAAAGGATAAAAAGAGAGAAAGAAAACAATTCACTTTTCCATATCAGAAAATCAAACTTATTTTTCTTTTAAGTTCTCTTACCCTCCTAGTCCACAGACTTAGAGGGTTGGAATAAAGCTGCAATTATGGCAGTTGTGTAGGGCATCACATTCTATGTCCTTCAAATAATGAATTCCATAAGTATTCCTTATGTTTCAAATTAAGTGCTCACCTCAGTATATGCCACATACTGAGAAATGTTAGCCTTTCTTTTCCATTCCATATCCCCCATTTTTTCTATTATTCTGACAGGACATTTTGTAGTGATTCTTTTTTAAAATATATTCTAGTTTTTAAAATGTTTTCCTTTCACATTAGACAATCTCTGAGTTTGAGTAAAGAGTACCTTTATATACTAAGAACAACTTTTTTGAAAGAATATCATGTAATCAATATGGAATATCACATACAAATCAAGTGACAATGATAGATAGAAAAGGATGACAAATCCCTGGTACTCAGAGAACCTCAGTTGTAAGTTTAGTAGACATACATCTCTTTTTTAATTTCAATCACAATTTTCAAATAGTTTTTGCTTCTCTCACTGAGTATTAAAACTTTCCCAAACAAAACTAGGGTGTAGAGTCACAGTAATATGAACGTCTCTATCCCCTTGCATCTAAAGGTAGATTTTGATGCTGTCACTCTTCCCATCATGTTGTGGTGAAGCACTGCTGCTAAGAACTATTAAGAATCACTGTTATCATCAACCTGAGTATTATGTTTTACCAGAAATCTTTACTTCCCCAATCTGGCTCTCCAGCATCAGATTCCCTAGGTGGTTCAGAAAGGTCAACTAACATCATCCCTGATATTTTCATACTGTTCAAAGGTCCATTTGACTCAGGAACCAGATTTATAACCATAGACATGTTTATGGCCCTGATATTCTTTCTATTTTCTCTCTCTTTTAACTTATCCCACACAGGAATTACCACCTTGATATACTAGTCCAACTAGCTTTATAGTTCCACAAATGAAAAACATTTTGTGATAAATGTCAGGCAAGATGAAACTAAACTAACAAGTGATAAACAAGTTCTTAAGTTAGGATGGCAGAGTTGATATTGGGAGTTGGAAAAAAACTTCATGTTACAAACAGTGGGGATAATATATATAAGACATTGTTATAGGTGCTGTGAATGAATTAAATAAAGATGAGTCATGACTTCTGTGCTGTACCTTGAAAATGAATATCATAACACTATTTAAGGTGAGGTTTCCTTGTCTCTGAATGATCTGTGACTAGAATGTCTAATGTTTGAGGGCGACTTTTTAAAAAACATTAATTTTTCTGTATTTCATATAAAATATCTTAATTATTTTAAAATATACTTTAGCTATTATTGTTACTTTATGTGTATGCATTTATTGCCTGCATGTAGGTAAGTGAACCCATGTCGTGCAATGCCCATGGAGGGCAGAAGAGACTGTTGAATCCCTGGAACTGCAGTTACAGGCAGTTGTTAGCTGCCATGAGGGTGTGGGGATTTGGGCCTGGGTCTTCGGCAAGAAAAACCAGTGTTCTTAACCACTGAGCCATCTCTCCAGTCCCTTAATCATTTTTTATACCCACTCCCCACCAATACCCTTCTATAGCCCCTGGCCAGATTTCAGGCACTCTCTCATTTATGGTAAGGTCTACAACTCAAGTTAGTGTATCCAGATGACCCTCAGTGCAAGTTCATACACTAAGGTCTAGTCAACTTATCTAGAGTCACTCCCTTAAAGAAGATCCCCTCTCCCCTTACCCAGCAGAATTCAGATACCATTGGTTAAGATTTGGGTCAGCTTCCCTGTTCTCCAGTTCTATGCTGGGTTTCTGACTGCTTGAGTTTGCATGGATCTTGATCATGCTGACACCATTGCTGTAGATTCATAGGAGCAAGGTTCCAGGATCCTGTAAAACTGTTTCCATATGGTCATGTACCACCTCTCCAGGCTTTCACCATCTTTCTATCGGATCCCCTACAGTGGCCCCTGATTCCTAGGTGGATAAAAGTTAACATAGGTAGCCTGTCCAAGGACACAAATTCTGCACACTCTTATTCTCTATACTTGGGCCATTTATGGCCTTTTGTGTTGATTGCAAGGGTAAAATAGGTAAAATAGAGGTATTTAAAAGGAAGGAGCATAGGGAGTGTTATACAAGGAACCATGGGAGTAAAGGAAAGAGGAGCTCAGGAGAGGAGGAATCATAGGAGACAGGTATTATAATTGAGGGTGAAATGAGGAAAATTAGGGTATTTTAATTGAAGAGGAAGGAGGTAGGGTTAGAGAGGAGAAATAGGAGAGATAAATAATGCTTATCTAGTGCAAAAAAAGAGGGAATTTTTTTCTTTCAAAAGCCTTGAAAAAATATCTATAGCTCTACATGTGTCCATATGTATAGCTGAACACCATATAACAAGAAACAGTGCCAGACAAGAGAAATATCCCTTTGAGATGTTGGCCAGGATAGTTCAAGAGACTCCCAAAATAGCAGAAGCTATTGTCACAGCCCTTGATGACCTCCCAGAACTTGAGTTTTTTTATGCATTAAGTAATTTTTAAAGGATTTGTACCTTACTGAGAGCCATTAATTTGCTTTCCATGGGGAGGTCTCTAATTTTTACAGGAAACAAAACTTCATAGAGTTGGGTAGCCTGTCACTAAACCTTCAGTGCTTATGCTTTGCATGGCTATGTCATCCATGTTCTTTCTAGTGTACAATATATCATTCATGAGTTACTCTGGTCCAAGTAATTTCTTAAAATAATCTATTTGTCAAGATTTGTTTCAAAAAATCTATATTGCAAAATGAGACTTTACTGTAATTTTTTGATGGTTAAACTTAAGATCACTATAAAATCAAAGCAGATCACATGGCCCTATGCAATGTTTCATACACCATCTTATTTCTGTTCACTTCCCTAGAAATAGAGCCCCTCATATTTTCATTGATACGTTTGTCCTTTCTAAGACATTCTGAACAAATTCAACACACTTGATGATTCAGTCCCGCTAAGCAGGGAAGCTCTTGTATCCAGGGTAACCAGTCTGGGTTGCCAGAACCTGAGGATAAGACAAGAGGATCCCTACTGTCCTGATGGTAAAGAAGCAATCTGCCATCCCTCCCTTTCAGTCAGCTCCTTTTTGTGCCTGTGATGCCTCCCAACTAATCTGGAAATACACCTGTGTCCCTAGCTTGTCTGTTATCTCCTGCTTCCCCATCCATGCCATCTATGCCCCCATGGAGATGATAGTAACAATGAAGCGCAAACTTGATCAGATCTGTGCGGGTGTCTGTGGCCCCACATGCAAGCAAGGGAAGAGCAGCGGGAGCAGCAGTTCTCTTTTGTGCATCACAGTGAGAAATGTCTCTGATCTTCATTTAGCAGCTGCTTTCTTAGAGTCGCTGAGCCAGAAACCACTGGCCTCTGTTCAACATAGTAAAGAATTTGAGTTCTAGAGTCAGAGAAGCCAAGGTTTGCAGCAGAATTTGCCATTTACACCATGTCAGATCTCAGTGAATGATTTAATATGCTAATGCTCCTCTTTCTTTCAAGAAATTATCTTATACATTGGAGTCTAATATAGAGAGATGTTATGTGTGTTAATTAAGTTGATGTATCTAATTTATTTTGATACAGAAATGAAATAGGGAGTATTTATAATTGCATTTGTTAATATTTATAGTGCATCTATTACCTTCTTCCACTTTTGAGTGTACAGATTTAAAAGCCAATCATATCGGATAAATGATCTAAGACATACCACCATGTACTCTCGTGACTGTGGAAATTTCAGGGTAAATTTGAATCTTTTAACTGTGCACACTGAGGAAAACAGTGAAACCAGTGTATCCACAGAATAAGACTGAGTTTGTTCATATGGTCATGGGATGTGGCAATTTAAATCTTCTACTTGAGTCACAGTTCATGCCAGAGAGAGAGAGAGAGAGAGAGAGAGAGAGAGAGAGAGAGAGAGAGAGAGAGAGACACATGAGGCACACACAATGCACACGCCC
>NW_008349353.1:1042362-1044087 GCF_000622305.1 Nannospalax galili
ATGAGGAAAAAGAATGAAGTACTGTAGTTTAAATAATTGGCTTCAAAAAAGTGATCTACTTTTGCTCTAGTAAGTTCTCAACCAATAAATGTTGGACTTAAACTGTAGAATCCAGTTCCTTCCTCTGTAGAATCCACTTCTTTCCCCCATTATCTGTGAGGCATTCCAGGATTGATGGAAACATGGATTTTCTAAGGAACAAAGTGGTTGTGGCAAGGTGTTACTACCTATTAAAAGGAGACCATTCCAGCAATGCAAAAAATAATGTGAAATATGTCATTAGTTTGCATTATATTGAGAAACATTCAAGTGAAATATGCCTATTTAAATATTAATGACTATTGATTAATTAGTTTTAAAAATTTTAGTTTTCAGAAAGTTAAAGCATGAAAAATTGTACATCAAACACACACTGCTGTAGAGCTGATGACATACAACATTATTTGTGCAGGATTATCAGTTGGTGATATTTGTGCTTATACATCTGTTATATGAAGAGTAAATCAGCACCTATTATACAGCACCTGTTATGTTGTATATCTTTCAGAATGGATAACAACGTATCCAGTTATGTTACCAGGGTGATTTTGTTGTGGAAACATTTCAGACTACAGGATTTTGTAGTTAATGGCATCATTCATACAGTGAAAGGAAACGATGAAATAAATGGGGAGATCAAATAGAAAACAGACAGGTTGGTAAATGGTATAATTTTTTCAATAATAATGTTTTTAAAGTCACGACCTGGCGTAGAGTGCTCTGATCTTAAAACATCATCCCTTCTGTTATCATGCTGTCGACCGCATTTTTGTTCTGATTTTGTGAATCGAAATGAAGACAATTCTTTTTGATTAGACTTAAATGTTCCCTTCATCTCAAGGTTGGGCTTGTTTTAGAAAATTTAAAACTTAAATTCATAGAAAATATCACAGAATTGTACTGAATGGTATTGTTATCACTAACAGATAATTTTAGGTGTGTTTCTATAAACAAAAAGGTAAGTACGGGAAATAGTTGATTAATTAGCTCAATCTTGCCCTTCAACTTTTTTTATGTATTTGGAAACATCGTGTGTGTGTGTGTGTGTGTGTGTGTGTGTGTGTGTGTGTGTATTTGTCTTCCAATTAAAGATAAATATTCAAGGAGGTTGTTTGCATACAACAGTATTAACTGCCCTTGTGTGTAGTATCACAAGGATCTGGATGTGCTCAGTTCCTGCCTGCCTTAGGCCTATCATCCCATGCCATGTACAAAGACATTTTCTGATTTTTCTTGATGAAGATATGGAACAGTGCATTTTAAAAATATTTTCTGTTGATTCCATATGTTCATAAAATGTGCTTTGATCAAGTTCAGATCTCCTTTACAGTCTCTAGCCCCTCCTCACTGCCATCCCCATTTATGTCCTCCATTATTATCTATCCTTTCATTTTATTGACTTATGTATTTATTTACTTTGTCTTTTAAAACATTTTCTTAGTAAAACAGCTTGCATCCAGTAAATCAATTTTCTACAAAACACGTTTTCCAAGTCCTCCCAAGGACTGCACACATGCAGGCCACAGTACCAGGCCACAGGTTGGAGACAGGAAAAAAAAGAAGACTACACAGTTCTTCAAGAATTCAGGTAATGATTCAAAAGAGATAGAGAAAGTAAAAAATATTGGGTGCAACATTAAGCAGGGGGAATTTGAATTGTCTTATAAATCTCTCATTTTTATCTTT
>NW_008349353.1:1044129-1062679 GCF_000622305.1 Nannospalax galili
CTGTAGCCCCACCTGCCCTGTAACTCACTATGTAGACCAGGCTGGCCTCAAAATTACAAATATCTGCCTGCCTTTGTCTCCCAAGTGCTGGGATTAACTCACTCAGGAAACCTGGATTTTTAAGAGAAAAAATAACCTTCAACTCTCTCCAATAAAAGCCTATGTTTATTTCTATTTTAAAGTTTTTAGTAAGATGTTAAAAAATATAAAGACATGGAAATCAATATTTAATTGAAAAATGAATACCAAAGTGATGATTAAAATGTTTAGAATTATAGCAGCATAAATTAATTTCAGTCTTTAAACCTATTTTTATCAAAACTTAGGGTCATTGCATAAATATTGCCTCAGACTTGTATAGTTTACTTTGTCTTTATTCTCCTTATTAGTTATTTAAAATATTTCATTAATTGTTATGAACCAAACATTCTGAAGTGTAATAAAACAATAGGTTTTCCTCCTATTCAAGTACACAGCTTTACCAATTCATAATCAATTTACTCTACCCCACTTTCAAGCACTCTTCCTAGAATCAGTTATGCAAAGCCTATGCCCTACTTCTTTTAGATGAATTTTTAAGCCTCTGTATGTAAGTGAGAAAGTATGATATTTGTCCTTCTGTTCCTCACTTGCATCCTCCAGTCCTATCCAAAGTTATAATTATATGGATGTTTATCATGGGTCTATACAGTACATTTTTTCTCCATTTAAAAAGGCTAGGCTGATTCCTAAGCTTGGTATTTATGAACATTGCTGTCATAAACATTCAGGTATAAGTATTTTTTCACATATCAAATTCCTTTGGCTATAAACTCAGTTATAAGGTTTCTAGATCATATGTTAATTCTATTTCTAGTTTTCCTGATGAACATCCATACATACTACTTTAAATTTCCACAAAGGTATGTGAGATTCCATTCTTAGCACCTTCATCAACACTGGTTCTTTTTCATTGTTTTGATAATAGCCAGTTTAGTAGGTGTGAAGTGATACCTCATTTCATGTTTAATTTGTGCTTCCCTGGTGATTAGTGATACTGTGCATTTGTATAAACTTCTTCGTCAACTGCATATCCTTTTGATAAATGTCTATTCTGGTCATACTTCAATTTTTAGTCATTATTTTAGTTTTTTAATGAGTATTTTAAGTTACTTATGAATTATGGAAATTAACATTTAATTACATCTGGAAATTAACTTCGAATATACCTGGAATTTAAAAAAGCATGCACTATATTTTAATAGAAAATCAAACTATTTAAATGATGATAACATATAAATAAAAAATCTTGAATTTAATCTGTGCATGTGGAAAATAGAGTGATCTAAAATTTTAAAATCATTCTGAATTGTGCATTTTTAGATAAGTACATGAGCTCAAAATTTTATACCTAGAACCAGAGAACTATAAAATCCTTTACATCTATTTTTTACATTTTTTTCTGTTATTTAATAAAATTAGATTAGATAAAGTAAGTGGTGATTTTTAATCTAAAATATTGTAAACTCTGTATCTCTGACATTTTTTCTATGAAGAAGAAGATATTGTTGGCCCATAAAAATGTATTTGTTATATCATCCACATGTGTTTGAACTTGAATTTTTATTACTTAAATTTTCCACTACAGTTTGCAAAATACAAACATTTCTGTCTCAAATAAATTTGCAATACATTAAAAGACTATGTAACACATGGTACTGAAACCCTCCATAACAATAACATTGCCTTTTTCATGTTATTTACCCCTACGTACTCTGCTTAGACTATTAAAATTGCATACAAAAAAATAATGATATTCATGTTGCTATACTGTAATTCATCAGCGTAAATGGCAGCTTCATTCCAGGACCTCCCACAGATACTGGAGTCTGCAAATACTAAATTCCACTATATAAATGACTTTTTTTTTTTTTTTTTTTTTTTTGGTCTTTTTGAGACAGGGTCTTCCTGTAGCCCCAGCTGGCCAGGAGCTCACTATACAGACCAGCCTGGTTCTGAACTCACAGAGATCCATATGCCTCTGCCTCCCAAGTGCTGGGACTAAAGATGTGGGTCATCATGCCTGGCATGACATTTTTTTTTAAATATAACCACACAGCACCTCCTGATATTTTAAATCATTTCTACATAATGTCAGACACCATGTCAAAGTTACTTAAAAGTTCTTATACTTATTTTAAAAATGATAACAAGAAAATCTCTATTTTCAGTATAGGCACTATTTTTCAAGTATTTTTTAAAGATTTATTTATTATTTATTTATTTATTATTTCTTTTTAGTGAACTGATGAGTTTATTGGGATAACTTATAGGTGACTCAGGCAGGTGCATTATTGAAAACCCATACCCCAGCATGGGTGGCACCTCAGGAAAGCTTCATCAATGGAGACCCCTGCCTTACTTGCAGGCAGGTACACCCCAGAGTCTCCTCTCTTCCAGAATTGGTTATTGCTTATGCAACCTCTAACCTCAGGAAAGGGTCCCTGAGCCTCTGAGTCTTGTTTCTTATGGGTTTCATGAACCTGGTGAGCCTCCCTCCTCCCTAAAAGAAGGAGTGTTTCAATCACAAGTTTAACAGCTACACAACAAATAAAACACAATATGGAGATGAAGCTGAAGATTCACTGAAAACTCTACAAGTCAAGGAATGTAAAAGATGGCCAGCAATCTCCCAGGAGGTATTAGAGTAATGTGGCTCACAGTCTGGCCCCCAGTCTTCAGAAGCAAACAAATCATGAACTGAGTGTGGTGCTGCACCTCTATAATCCCAGCAGTGGGTAGCTGAGATAGGATGATGGTGTGCCCAAGTCCAGCCTGGGATGCATAAAAGTAACCAAACTTGCTTCCACCTTTATTTCAGACGTTCAGCCTCCAGATCTGTGAGATAGTACATTTCTGTGTGTTCTAGCATCCAGATAGTGATAGTTTCTGTGGTAGCCATAGAAACTAATAGAAATAAAATACTATAAAAGCCATAGAAAATTATACAAAATGGAATGCTTTTCCTATTCTCCCATCATTTCTGCCATTATACTTGTTCATTATACATCTTAAAGGTATCATAATTCATTGGTATTAATGTTTATTTCAGTAAGAAAATATCTTTTAAGAAAATTAACTTTAATGTTGAGAGTCTTACAATGCAAGATATTTCATTATGCCTTGCAGGTTTTAAAACATATAATTGTGCAAAATAATGCATTTTATGATCACGCTTTCATACATGCATGTAGCATCCCACCCCCAGTACCCTCAGTTGCCCCTCTCCTTGCTGGTTCCATTTCTCTTCTTTGAGTTTCCATTCTGTTTTCATATTTCATTTATTTTTTTGTTTTTGGTTTCACATATGAGTGAAAACGGTAAAACTTGTTTTTCTGAGTCTGACTTATTTTCTTTAACAGGATCCTCTCCAAGTCCATGTGCTTTCCTGCAAACAACAAGAATTCAACATTTCATTCTTCGTTTACTTTTTGTTTCATTTTGTTTTGATTTTAGTTCTAGGGGTCAAACCCGTGGCTTTGCATCTGTTAGGCAAGTGATCTACTCCTGAGCCTTATTTCACTCTTTTTTTAATTTTTAAAAATATTTATTAAGAAATTCATACATGCATATAAGGTGTTTTGATCAAATCCATGCCCACTCCCTCCCTTTCAACTCTTCGCATATCTCCCCATCACTTTTTCCTGAACAACTTTCTGTACTCTTTCTTTTTTATTAATAGAGCTTTTTGCTACTTTAACATCCCTGCCTCTGAAGAGGTAACCCTAAAATTGTTTAGGGATTAGATAAGAGATCCCAAATACTTTTGATATTTTTGGCCTTTGGAACAGAGTATGTTGGTAAGAGGCCTAAGGACATTTTGATATTTAGCCAGGAAACTGGTTATTTTTCTTTGGGATCTTTTTACCCTAACTGCCTAGCCAATGCCTAACTCCTATTCTTTTCACACCATCCCCTGAAGAGGTTACCCAAATTACCGACAGGGAATTGGGATACAGACTAGTCTGGCTTCTTCCATGCTGACACAGGGTGAGGAAATTGGGGTACCCCTATTTCACTCCTTTTAATGATTAAATAATGCTCCTGTGTGTGTAGATAGATAGATAGATAGAGATAGACAGACAGACAGATAGATAGATGATAGATAGATAGATATAGATAGATAGATGATGATAGATGATAGACATAGATAGATAGATAGATAGATAGATAGATAGATAGATAGATAGATAGATAGATAGATAGATAGATGCCATATTTTCAGTATCTGTTCATCTGTTGATAGGCACCTAGGCAGATGCTATAACTGGATTATTGTGAATGGTGCATAAATAAACCTGGATGAACAGGCTTCTCCGTAGTATGGTGACTCAGATTCCTTTGTGTATTGTACCCAGGAGTGCTGCAGATGGAATGTGGCAGTTATATTCTTGCATTTCACAAGGACCTTCATACCAGTTTCCCCAATGACTGAAATTAATTTATATCCTACCTGCAATGCATAAGGATTCTTTTCTCCCTTCATCTGCTCTATTTTTTGTTTCCTTTTAACATCTATTCTGACTTTGGTGTGAACAAATATCAGTATAGATTTGATTTCTATTTTCTGATGGCTAAAGACACTGAACATTCTTTCATGTATTTAGCATCCATTTGTATTTCTTCTTTTGAAAAGTGCTCACTTCATTTTCCCATTTATGGGTTGGAATATTCTTTTGGTATTTGATTGGTGAGTTCTTTACATATTCCGGAGATGAATCTCCTGTCAAATGAATAGCTGGCAAAGGTTGCGCTGATTCTTTAGGTTGTCTCTCCACTCTAATAACTGTTTCCTTTGCTGGGCAGAAGCTTTTGGATTTGGTCCTGTCCTATTTGTCAGTTCATGTGATATTTTCCTGGGCTTTCAGAGGTCAACTCAGAAAATCCTTGTCTATGCTTATATATGGCAGTGTTTCCCCTGTGTTTTCTTGCAATAGTTTCAAAGCATCAGGTCTTATGTTTAAGGCTTTTGATCCCTTTTGAGCTGATTTCTATAAAGACAAGAGATAGTGATCTAACTTCAGATCTCTACATGCATATTAACATTGTTTTGGCATTGCTTGTTAAGAGGCTGTTTTTTTCTCTAATGTATTCTCAGGCACCTTTGCTGAAAATCAGGTGCCTGGGGCTTCAGGGGTTCATTTCTGGGTTCTCTATTCTATTCCATTGGTCTGTGTGTCATATACAGAATGTTTCCAAGGCCAAGAGTCCATCACGGGCAGGCAGGCATGGTGGCTGTGATGGCTAATCTTGGGTGTCAATTTGACTGGATCTTGGATTAATTGAAATGAGAGAGATCTTGATTGGATCATCTGAAGCTGGAAGACACACCATAAATGTGCGTGCTACCTTCTGATGGCAGCCCATATAAAAGGCCATGGCTTAGGAGAGCACTTGTTGTTTGCCACTTCCTTCTCTCTTACTGGTGAGTTCATCCTGCTGATGTAGACTGAAGACAAGCCGATCTTTTGGAATTCATCAGACCTTCAGTGCCAGTGTGGGACTACAGAGACATCTAGCCTCATGGACTGTGCAACTATAGATTCTCAGCCTCTCCAATGTGGTGCAGCCATTGTTGGACTACAAAGACTCTATCCTGTGAGCTAAGCTCATAAATCCATATATATATATATTCATTCTACTGGTTCTCTTTCTTGAGAGAAACCTGACTAATACAGTGGCAGAGGTGGCTGTAGGAGGAAGCTCTCACATCTTCAAGCAGGCATAGAAAGACAGAGCAATTTGTTTATTTTTAATAGTATGCCCATGTGTTTTACCTGCACGTGTGTAAGTACACCACATAACTGCATTGTTTGTGGAGGTCAGAAGAGGACATCAGATATTCTGGAATTGGAATTGCAATTGGTCGTTATCCACCATGTGTTGGACACTAAACCCAGGTTTTCTTCAAGAGAGGTAGCCAGTTCTCCAGTCTCCTTCTTAAACAATTTTGACTAACGATTGATTTAATTCATAAATATGTAACTCATGAAGAACCAGCTTTATATTATGTCATTTAAATAATAGAAAATTGAAAAATACTTTAGAAAAATAATTAATGTTTAATTATAATCAAAACAACACTGCTACCTGTTTTCTTAAGTAAATTTTGATTTTCCACTTCAAAAATATTTGAGCTAATTAATCTTCTTTGTATACAATTATTATATGCCAATTTAAAGAATATTTTTAAATAAGCTACTCACAAAAGATATGAGTAAACATATACTTTAAACCTACTATTACAACATTGAC
The DNA here is from genome assembly GCF_000622305.1 of Nannospalax galili. Taxonomy (NCBI): domain Eukaryota; kingdom Metazoa; phylum Chordata; class Mammalia; order Rodentia; family Spalacidae; genus Nannospalax; species Nannospalax galili. Next base: position 1,050,424 of record NW_008349353.1, read on the forward strand.
ATTTTCAAAATGAAAAAGGTATCGTTTATAACATTATGACCATAAAGTAATGAGTGTATTTTCAATGTTTTCCTAAACTGTATTCTTTACTTAAATGTTTCTATTATTATATGTGACTGAAAAAATAGCTTTTATTATACCTCACATTTATATGCATTCATGATAGAGTATGTAAGATACTTTCAGCAATAATCACATCCTTTGATTTCTGGAGAACTTACCCTTATAGTGAAACTTAATTATATTTGATCATTATTCCTAATAGTGGGCCAAAAGGAAAACATATATTCTGAAAATAAATATTATTATTTTGAATTTATCAAACAGATATGAATTGTCTTTATATGTAACCTGATTTTTTTTCTCTCATGATATCAGGGCTCCACTGGAGATTGATTTTTCTGAGAAAAGATATAATCCTTTATCATATCAAAGCTTGGTCAATTTTGTACATGCACACACACACACAAACACACACAGACACACATATACAGGAAAATACATCACTAGTACGCAAGCACAAAATCCATAATAAACTAAAAATTCAGAAGGAGATTCTCCTAAATACAGTATCAAGAAATGTGGATAAAGTATCCCCTCCATGAAAGGGAAAATTCTGCTTCTGGGGAGATAAGTAACTAGAAAAGAAACAAGATTAATTTTTTTTTCTAATATCCTGCGGATAATGGTAAACTCAGGAAGTAAAGCCGTGCTAATCAGAAAAGCACTTACACTTGTGAATTAGCCACACTGAGATTTGCAGAACAAATATAAAGAGCTCAGTATTTGGTTATCTCAGGTCAGTTCATGTAGGACTATAGATAAGCATATACTACGAGGACAAATAAGACAAGAAATAAGACTAGTTCTAGAGAATATTAAACATATCACACTACAAAATAGATTAAAAATGAAGTTCTCCATTAAGATAAACCTCAAATAATGAGAGAGACTAGAATATACCACGATATTCCACATCGTATTGAAGAATTACATCACATTACAGACCAATTAAAAGTAGATGTTCTAATATGGGTATATATATGTTCATATTAATATATGGGTGATTAGATAACTATAAAGATTCAGATAGATACATTAGTAATTCATAGACAATAATTATAATAGAAATTGTTCTGTTAATGTGGCTAATCATACTAAACACATTTTTTAAATAATCTCTTAAAATACTTTAATAGTTGGGCCCCTGTCTGACTTAAGTTTGCACAGGTCTGGTGCATTTTGTCATGTATGTTGTGGGCTCATATATACAGCTACCTTGTGTTATCAGGATAGCACAGTTTCCTTCTATTCATTTACAACCTCTGGTTCTTAAAATCTCTTCAGCTCATCTTTTGAAATCATCCCTGAGCCTTGGAATGAATGGGTGTAGTATGGGTGTCCTGTTTATGGCCAAGTATTCCACAGTTTATTTTTCTTTTCCCATTGACAAGTTGTGAGTTTCTGTGTTAATCTCCATTTGCTGCAGGAAGAACTTTCTATGGTGAGAGTTGAGAGATGCACTAATATATTGCTACGACAATAATTATGAGTCAGTTTAAAACTGTTTAGCAGAATGATGTTAGGCTCTTGCCTATGGCTTGTGGCCAGACTAATCACAGTTTCTTGACCCTGATAACAGTATCATGTATAACAGCATCTGTGCTGGATAGCTTTAGTGTCAACTTGACACACCTGAGTTGAGGCAGCCTCAATTGGGGAATTGTCTCTCTTGGACTGGCCTGTGGCCATATCTGAGGGGCATCTTCTTGATGAGTGATGTGGGAGGGCCCAGCCCACTGTGGGTGGTGTCACGCCTGGGCAGGTGAGCCTATGTTGCATGAGAAAGCAGGCTGAGCAGGGGCCAGAGGAGCAAGCCTGTAAGCCGCATTCCTCCATGGCCTGTGCTCCAGCTCCTGCCTCCAGGTTCCTGTCCTGAGTTCCTACCTTGGGCTCCCTGATGAACTGCGTGCAACCTGAGAGATGTAAGACAAATAAACCCTTTCCTCCCCCAAGTTGGTACTGGTCAGAGTGTTTTGTCACAGCAATGAAGAATCAAACCATGACAGCATCCATCTTATGAAGTAGGATTTAAATCAAATGAGAAAGTCGTTGTTTGTTCACATAATCATGTCACTATTGCACAAGACGGCATACTTGCCAAACCAGTTGTAGCTCATAGTGCTCACAACTAGAAAGCTTTGACCACTACCCTTCCCTGTCAGGAACTTACACCTTCTATTACTATGTAAACTAGCCAATAGCAATCAAGCTTTGAATATGGGGGTCGTGAGCTGGAAGCCCCAGCCTTAGCTAAAGATCTATTGATTACTGATAGGAAATGGAAAAAGTGTATTTTCCTTTTGGTTGATTCCTGGTAGTTTGAGCATACTCCAAGGGAAAGGGTCACATCCAAGAGCATTTAGGAAGCACAAATTAGACTCCATAGGCATTTTAAAAGTAATAGAGGATGTGAATTTGGAGTGGGGGTAATCATGTGAGCATTAAGAGGGAGGGAAGTCTAAATATGAATAAAATACATTGTATGAAATTCTTGACTCAATATTGTTTTTAAATTTAAAAATACCTGAAAAGTAATTATAATTTCAGGGCAAGATAATATTATTAGAATAGATGACAAAATAGGAATCTCTAAAGAGTCTGTTCAGCTCCCATAGATATTCTGATATAATACCAAAACACAAAAAATGCTGCCTTTCTAAGATACTAAAAATCAGTTCAAAATTCTTATACTCTAGGCAAGTGTGAAACATTCTACAGCAAACCTGCTAAGACTATCTGTGGCACTCTCAATCATCTTCCCTGCAGTGTAGTGTTCACAGGAGCCTAAGGACACTTATATCTCCTGGACTTTTCCTGGCAGTTGAAGAAGAGTGGGCCGCTTGAGTTATGATCTGAGTTTTTTGCAAAAAGCCCTGGTTACTGACTTCCTGTCTTGAAGTACTGATGGGACTCAAAGTACTCTAGACACCTGGGGAAAATACAGTAAAAAGGAGAGATTAAGAAAAGTAATATGAGCTCAAAGAAATTCACGGAAACATAATGACATCAAATTGTCAAGATGAAAGACAAATAGGATTTTGAAAGTCAAAGCATGGCACTAAATAAAAAGAATCAGAAAATTTCTCAGGAAAAAAAAATCACAGCAAAAGATTTTGGAAATTTATATTCAATGCACCCTGAAGAATAACAATAAAAATGTTTAAAAATTAATAAAATGGAGAATTTATGACTTTCCCCAATAAACAAAAGCTAAGTGGTCATCAGCACTATGAAAATGATAAAGACAGTCATAGAGATTGGAGTTTTGAAGAAAAAAGTACTAAAGAACAAAAGCATATTAAAATATAAAACTTATGAATGAACTGCAGAATACTCTGGTTTGTAAGAGTTTTTTCTGTATCAATTTAACTCTGTTAGAGGAGTTTAATGATCACTGATATCCACAGAAATGTAAATGAAAACCATGAAGAATATTGATACATACGTGTTAGAGCTATCATTATCTATAGAAGCAAACAGAATAGCTACTGACTTGAATCTGGGAAAAAATGGAAATTTGCATTTTTATCTTACAATTAAATAACCACTAAGGAAAATGGTATGGAGTTCCTTAATGAAATTTAAAATAGAAATTCCATATAATCTAAAAATAATATTTGTACAAAATAGAATAATTAGTCTTCTTTGGGGGGTTGTGTGGGCTTTTTTGAGCCAGGGTCTCCTTGTAGCTCCAGCTGGCCTGGAACTCACTATGTAGACCAGGCTGGCCTTGAACTCACAGAGATCTGCCTGCCTCTGCCTCCCAAGTGCTGCGAAGCATGCGTACTACACCTGGCTAAAATCATTTTCTTAAATCCTTTGTCATCAGATTCATTACACTACTGCTTGCAATTTTCTAAAAATACATCTGACCTAAATAGATGGAGACAAAGTAATGAAAAATGTGCTTTATAATACTGCTGAATATTACTCAGTCATACGACAAGCATTTTTTTATTATGTTACAACAAGTTAGAAATTTATCAACATATGAAATAAGACTGACAGAAAAATGCAAAGACTGTATGATTAAACTCAAATGGAGTGTCTGAAACAATCAAATCATGTAATCAGAAATTAGATTTGTGGTATATAGGCATACAGAAAAATCAGTATTGTTCATGTGTTTAAAGTTACAGTCAAGATGAAAATGTTCTAATGAGTTTTATATAACATTAAATTTATAGTTATGAATACTTAGGTGGGTGTGGTAAATACTAAAATCCGGATATAACTTTTTACAGAGATATATCTCATATTACAAATAGAAAATTTTAGGACTGCATTTTAAAGAAATAGATTTCAAATGACAATAAAATATTTGATTATACTTTAAAAGAATATGAATTATAAAGTAAAAGAAAGCAATCTGGAGATGTTGAAAATAAAATTGAAAACTTTTAGAAAATATACATAATAAATAATTAATTACCTTAACATGTGAAGAATTCAAGTAAATAAGTGTAACGCAAAATGAAGTGTTCAATTATAGAAAAGCAAAACACACATCAGGAAATAAGCACCCATAACTGAATAAGCAAAAATATAAAATTTTGGTAAAACTATCAAACAATTACAAAATTCTACATATTATATAAAATCTTGCATTAATACTAAAGGTGCACTAAAAGTTGAATATCAAACATCTCCATTTAACAGCAACTGGCAGGTAAATGGACCATACTCAAAGGAAAAATTCTGGCCTTTATAGGAATCACAAGCATAGGCATTGCTACGCAAACAAATACAAGTGCACACAAAGCCACACACAGTGCAGAAACAAAATGTGTCCTCCCCTAAATTAGTGTGTGGGAACGACGGAATAATTGGAATGAGAAGTGCTGCTGGGCTAACTCTGTACAAGCTGTTTGCATTTACTAAGAACACCTTAGTTAAAAGAATAATTAAACAGGGCTGGCAAGATGGCTCAGTGGGCAAAGAGCTTGCCAGGAATCTTGACCACTGATGTTTGAACTTTGGGACCTAAATGCTGAAAAGAGAGAATCAATTCCCATAATTTGTCCTCTGAACACTGCATGTGCCATCTCATGCATAAACCATCACTCCCCACATACACACATACACATTTAAAATAAATAAAATGTTTCAAATGTGATTAAAATATTAAACAATCCACATTGATTTAAGTGAGACGCATTATTTAAATATAAATCATTATCAATATAGTAGTGCACATAAAATTCATGAAAGACATACAAATAATCTTAATAAGCAGTTATGAGAATAATTGCTGCAAATATTTGAATAAATCTTTTGCAATTTGTATCACATAAAATTCATGAAAGACATACAAATAATCTTAATAAGCAGTTATGAGAATAATTGCTGCAAATATTTGAATAAATCTTTTGCTAAACTGGCCTTCCACACCATGGACTCTGGCTAAAAATTAAACCAAAATCCTCAAATAAAGCACTGAATACCAGTGACATAAAACTAAATTTCCTATGATACAAATTGTTTTAAACTTTCTTAGTCCAATTTGCTTTACTACAATGAAATATCTGAGCTTCTTAGCTGATAAGAAAACAAGTTCAGAGCCCAGAGAGATGGCTTAATAGCTAAATGCACTGAGTACTCTTCCAGACTACATGGGTTTTGTTCACAGCACCAAAAGCAGCTAACAATTATCTATAATTCCTGTTCCAGGGGATTTGGATACCTCTTCTGCTCTCTGGGGGCATTGCACGTGGGAATATCCTTAAACACATGCAGGCCAAACACTCATAAAATAAAAATAAACAAATATAAAAAGAAAACAGGTTCATTTCATTTACATTTTGGGAGATTCAAGGACATGGTAACATAATACTGGCATCATTCCACTGTTGAAAGAGTCATGTGAGTGACATGGTGAAAGCAGGGGCTTTTGCTAGAGGGTAGAAGATATCTCATGACCAGGAGATAGAGGGAGCCACTTGGAGATCTAGTTTGTATTTTCAAATAACTTTCTCAGGAAAACTATCTTGATCCCTCCCAAGGATATTTCTGCTAAGAAAGATCACTTTTTTTGTCTGTTATTACTTAAATGACCTGCCACATTGCCACACTAGGACAAGGCACCCAACATACTACTTTTTAAGGGAAGAAACCATTCTAAACACAGAGGAAAGCTGTGAATTCATGCAAGTAATTACATAGAAAATACCAAGAAAAATTTCATTAAATGTATATTGCAATTTCATGTTTAGGGGAAAGTTAATTTTGCTTCCATTAGTTCTCTTTCCAATGCTGTAATTAATCATGACCAAAGCAAACTTTGGAGAGAAAGGGTTTATTTTAACTTGCAGGTCAAAGTCCATCATCTAGGATGATTGAGCAGGAATGGAAGGCAGAAAACGAAGCAGAAACCATGGAGGAACTCTGCTTACTCGCTTGCTTCTCTGCTCAGCTACCTTCCTTATACAACTGGGCCTACTAGAGATGGCACTGCTCACAATGGGCTGGGCCTGCCTACATCAATTAAGAATTAATTAAGTACCCCAAGGGCAATCAAGCCAATCTGATGTAAGAAATTCCTAAATTGCTATTCCCTCTTCCCAGGTGTGTGTAGATTTCTGCCAAGTTAACAAAATCTATGAGAATACTCCAAACAAAACATTCAGGAATAAGAAGATGGTTCAGTGGGTCAACTGTTTGTAGTACACACATGAGGAATAGAGTAAAAGCCTCCAGAACCCGTGCCAATCTGGGTAAATTACGAAGCCTGCAACTCCATCTCTCATGTGGCATTTTAACAGCATATCTCTAGAGCAAGATGACTGCCTAGACTAGCATATCAGCCAGTGCTACGTTCAATTGAGAGATGTTGCTCCAATGTGTAAGGTAGAAATAAAGTAAGACTCTTGGCCCAACTTCAGGCATCTCTACATGAATCCCCATACACGTAAGTACATACATATATATTCATGCACACTACACTCATACTGAAAAAATCAAATAACATACATACTAGTCATCTAAAGAGTACAGCACTTGAATGCTTCTTTTTTATTATTTTTATTATTTTTTTATTTTATGTTTGTGAGTGTTTTGCCTGCATGTATGTAAGTGCACTGTGTAGTGCAATGCTTGTTAAGGTCAGAAGAGGGTGTCAGATTCCTCTGTAACTGGAGTTATGGACTGCTGTTAACTGCCCTGTGGATGCTGGGAACTGAGCTTGCGCCCTCTACAAGAGCAGCCAGTGCTCTTAACTGCTGAGTCATCTCTTCAGCACTTGAACACTTCTTGAAGATAACAATGTTTGATAATATAACAAAGTGCTGTGTTTATTTTCTTTCACCAAAGAGATATCCAATGAAAGGAGAGCAAATTCCAGTGTGGAGAGATGGCTCAGTGGATAAAGCACAACTGGAAGTTCACATGAGCAAACACAAAAGCTCAAGAAGTATTAAAAGAATACAAAGATATCTTTAAAAAATGCAGCTGTACTTCTTGTACCCAGAAGCCATATAAAGCCTGAGAAGTGGGATATGTCTATAATTCCAGTGTCTTCTGACCTCACACACCGTGACATAGCTCATAAACACAGACATAGCGCATAGCAAGCGTGTGTACACACACACACACACACACACGCAAACACACACACACACACACAAAGAGAGACATATGTAGACAGAGAGACAGAGAGATTTATAAAGAAAAGAATAAATAAAGCACAGCAGAATTATTACTGATCGTTACAATGACAAGTCATAGAGGTTTTATATTTGTTTGGAACATGACTGACAAGTCTTACATTCAAAGTTTTAGTTATGATAAGAAACTCTTAAATCAAGCAAGTTTTTAGTAAATTAGAAAGTCACTGTTTTGGAAAGTATTTAGGGAAGTAGAAAGTCTCAGTGGAAATTAATTAATAAATATTCTGCTTAAAGTTTACTGTGAGTAATTGACTTAAAAGAGTTTGGGAATAACTCACAAACAATAGTAATAAGCCCTCTAAAACTGCAAAATTAAGTAGCATGAAACACAAAGGATTTGAGGAAGAAAATTGGAACAGAAAAACTTCAGAAAATAGAAACTATACTTTTGGGTACACAAGTAAATGTTTTCTAAAATTATGGAATAAAAACTGAAACTATCAAAAGACTACTATCTAATCACAAAATTCATTTTATTTTGATGCAATTATGATTTACAATAAAATAAATTTCATTCTCAATTCTCACAGAGAATTGTTTATTCCCTGCAAAATATGGTTTTGTTATTATTTAATGATCAATGGGTTCAGAAAAACCATGCTGAATTATATAGGTGTTATTTAACTGATATGGTACATGGTTTAATGCAGAAAATGAAAGGTAAATAATATTTACCTTTCTCTAATTCAAATTTAACAATTCAACATTATGTTCTTTATAAGACTAAAAATATAAAACATTAAAGCAGTAATCTTTGGATTGTGAATTTGAATGCTTTATAAAAATAATTTCAATTCCTTATTAGCTTTCTATTAATGTGATAAAACACTGACCAAAAAAACTTTGAAAGGAAAGTGCTTATTTCATCTCACATCTCCAATTTATTCCTGATGCAAGTAAGGGCAGGAAGTCAGGGCAGGAACTGAAGCACAGTTTGTGGAGGGATACTGCTTACTGGTTTGTCCCTCTAACAGATGCTAAGTCTGCTTTTTTGTTTTTTCTCAACTCAGGACCACTTTCACAGGGGTAATACTGCCCTCAGTGGGCCGAGCCCTTCCACATCACTGATCAATCAAGAAAATTCCCACAGATATGGCCACAGGCCAATTCAATGAAAGAAATGCCTCAATTGATGTTCTCTCTTCCCAGATGTGCCAAGTTGACCACAGATGCTATCCAGAACAATTAACCCCTTGTGAGCTTGTCACATAATCACATCACTATTAAATGACAAACTTTCCATTTTGTATCCCTCAAATTTCATGTTAACATTATTACAACATAACTTAGTACAACTTTGAAAGTTCTACAGTCCTTAAAAATCCAACAGTTTAAAATATACAATGTCTCTGTAAAATAATCCAAATCTTTCAAATGTGGGCTCCTAGAAAATAAAAAATAAGTTGCATATTTTCTTCTTTGAAAAGAGAGGAACTGAACACACTAAGTAGAAACAAAATGCAACAATGTAGCTCAGTGTTGAACATCTGGAATTCACCTAGGATCTTCTGGGCCCCAAAGGGTTTAGGCAGCCCCACTTCTTTGACTCTGCCATCCACAACTCATGCAAGTTGTCTCAGAGGCTCAGGCTGGCTCCACTGCACACTTGCTGCTGCCCTTTGTGATTATCATATGGTCTTGCAGCTCCAATATGCCTAGGTCCCCACTGCAACTGAGGCTACACTTTCAGCAATAACCTCTCTTGATCTTTAAGTGTGCCAAGCCTCAGATTCTGTCCATGACCCCTTCAATCAGAGGTTCTTCACTGCAGTCTCTGATTTGAAGAGGCTGGCCTTTCCTTGACTCTCACAGTGCCAAGACTCAGCTGCTCTCCAAGGCTTCTTCATGTCTTCAAAACCAATACAATATAGAAGACTCATCCATTACCATGTACTGCTTCCACACTCAGGACTCTTTAGACCAAAGCTTCTGTGTACTGACCCTGAGGAAATACTTCCCAGAAGATTTCACCTCAGTGATGCTGGTCTCTTGTTACTCACCACTGATTTTCAGCCCCAGCTAACTAGCATCAATTGTCCCAGTAAAGCACAAAGGTTTCATTCCCGAAATTCTTAATTAGTCTCAAACAGCTCAAATAGTCTTTGCTTCCCTTTACAGATTCTCACGCCAGGCCTCCCTCAACTACATCTCTTTCAGAATTATCTTTCAAGCTCCTACAGAACACCTCACTGGGCTCCAAGCCCTTTTCCAGTCCAAAACTCCAATTTCCACAATCCTCCCAAACATATATTGTCAGGTGCATCACAACATTACTCCATGATCCTGGTACCAACTCTGTATTAATTACTTTTCTGTTGTGGTGTAAGTCACCAGTATTTATTTATCAAATGTTTATAAGTAACTGTATAATACTTTAAATAAAAGATAAAACAATTTATAGGTGTACTTTTCTATTTTAAATGATTCAGTTTATTTTCTATTAAATGTAGGTCCTAAATATAATTGTAACTGTTGAAAATCAAGTCTTCAGAGCATACAAGATAGCTCAGTGGGTAAAGATGCTGTGTCCCAAACAGCCTGGTTCCTCTGATGGGCGGGGCTCACTGCAGAGAATTGACTGTGGAGAGTTAGCCGCAGAGGGAGTGGCTTCTGGGCCCAATCTTGGAAGAGAAAGAGCACATCAGAAAACATGACCCTGTGGTCTCATTGGTGTAGATGTGAGAGGGAGTATTTATTGACCTGTGGGGAAACTGCAGGCCCAAGGTACATGGGTGAAAGCTAAGAGCGACTATGGGTGGGGTGCGGAAGCAATCTGTGCAGGTGGGCCCCTGAGCAACAGAGCAGAACAGGGAGCTGGGTGTTCGCCTTTATAAGTTACTCCATTTCTCTACTACCCAAGATATAAAATGAAAATTCAGATAAAGATATGTTATATGTGTTGTCTAATAGTGCCCAGAGTAAGACAACTGAAGAGAATTATGGCTGATCAAACAGAGAGTGGGAAGGAGAAAATTTAGTGTGACAGATGTTTACTGAACAAACTAATTGAGGTGGGTGGATGTCTAGAACATGTATTTGCTCTCTCTCTCTCTCTCTCTCTCTCTCTCTCCCACACACACACACATGCACACATAAAAAGCTCCAAAATTATCAAATCCCTCTTCCCTCCCTAGTCCCAGCACCCCCATTATCTGCCATTATCCCCACCCTCCCATCAATAACATCTGCCTCTCTTCTGATTTCCCCCCATCCCCACCATGGCTACCTGCATGTCCCTACCTCCTCCCCTCCTAGCTGAACAGTCTCATGTTCCCCACCTCTTTCTGGCAACATCTGTTCACTACTATCCCTCTCTTTTGTGTTCCTTCTTACCTTTACCTCTGTGTATCCTTTCCATTTTCCTGGCTCCTAGTATTACATCAGGGTATATACTTATATATAAGGGTGTTCTAGTTTGTTTTTCCATTGCTGTGACTAAATATTATGGCCAATACCAACTTGTGGAGGAAAAAGTTTAACTTGGCTTACATCTCTTAGGTCATGGGGTCATAGTTCCTGAGGGAGCCCAAGACAGGAACTCAGGGCAGGAACTATGACACAGGAGATGAAGCACAGACTATGGGAGGAATAGTGGTTATTGGTCACTGGCTGGCTCCCCTGGCTCATGCTCAGTATACATTCTTGTACAATACAGAACAACTTGTCCAAGGGTGGCATGGCCCACAGTGGGCTAGGCCCTCTCACATCACTGAACAATCAAGAAAATACCCCACAGACATGGCCACAGTCCAGTACAATGGAGGATATTCCAATTGAGGCTCTCTCTAACTAGGTGTGTTGACAACTAAAGCTATCCAGCACACAAGATGTGCTGCTACAGTCCACACGAGGGAGAACATAGGTCACTTGCTTTTCTGCTTTTGTGTTACTTCACTTAGTATAAAACTCTCTAGCTCCATCCATTTATCTGCAAATTTCATAATTTCACCTTTTCTTGCTGCTGAGTCAAATTTCATTGTGTAAATCACATTTTCATTATCCATTCATCAGTTGAGGGACATTTAAGTTGCTTCTGTTTTTTAGTTATTGTGAAGAGAGCAGCAACAAACATGCATGTACAGGTATCTCTAAAGTAGAATAAGTCTTTTGGGTATATGCCAAGGAGTGTTATAACTCCTTTATTTATTTATTTTTTTAGTTCTCCACACTGCTTTCCAAGATGGTTGCACAAGTTTGCAATCCCACAAGCAGTGAATGAACTTTCCCCTTTCTCCACATCCTTGCCAGCATTTGATGTCTTTTATTCTCTGAACTTCATCAGTCTGACTTGGATAAGATGGAACCTCATAATGGCTTTTATCTGCATTTCTATAATTACTAACAATGTTGAGCACTTTTGGTGTTTATTAGCCATTTTTTGAGATAGTAGAGACATGTTTATTAATCTACAAAATTGAGGTCATTTGTTACACAGCAATAAATGACCAATACAGTTGGTTGGCAAAAGTCATGCAACCAAATAGTAGCCAGTAGTTTTCAGATGCCCATTGTTATAACGGATGAAGTTC
>NW_008349353.1:1062839-1063458 GCF_000622305.1 Nannospalax galili
AAGATATGCTGTTTCCTACATTTTATTTTTCTGTGATTTTTTTTATTTATTATTTTAATTAAAAGAAGCATTTCATTACAGAAGCATTAACCTATTCAATAACATTTTTCTGAGCTAGGATACATCTCTTTCAAAATTGGCTGTACATTTTTAGGTTTACAGAGGAATTATTACGCTTGTACAATCTTTTACTGATTATAAACTCTACAAGACATAAAATTAAATGAGGTTTTAATGTTTAGAAAAGATCTCCACTTCGTTGTTAAAATACAGTTTCATACAGAAAAATTCATTTTAAGGCAACTGACATTGAGACGTTTTCACATGCATTTCTAATCTCTATATATATGACTATTACTGGTCACAGTCACTTACTTTCTGAGTTCCGTGGCATCTGAGTATGAATATAAACTCGTCAGATAAACAGCCTTCTTCTCCCTCTAGAGCCTCCATACTCTGTCATCCCTGCCAATGTCCACTGTGTTGTCAGGACCCCCATCTATTGCCCCCATCTGTCCTTCTGATAAATCTAGTCAGCCAGAGGTCCCTGTTCCAGGAGGATCAGCTGTTCCTCATCTACAGCAATCCATTGTCAGTATTCCTTTGGATAGAATTGGGG
>NW_008349353.1:1071026-1071194 GCF_000622305.1 Nannospalax galili
TAGCTGTACTTTTACACTGTTAATCCCTAATTGGAATTCTTTCTGCAACCCCTTGGGTATAGTCATTCCTTTCTTTTGCTCTTTGTATTGCTCCCAGAACTCTCTGAAGGGCTGGTTTTGTGGACAAGAATTCCTTCAGCCTATTTATGTCATGGAAGATTTTTCTTT
>NW_008349353.1:1072577-1074357 GCF_000622305.1 Nannospalax galili
CGGGAAGGAGAGAGAGGTGAGAGCGGGGCCGAATCCAGAGGCAGTACTCCTGGGGCCCAAGGAAGGCACCAAGCCAGTCTGGGTGAAAAGGGTCAGGAAGCAGCACTGGCTCTCCAGGTGTCTGGGGCCCCAAGGCTAGGAATGGCACAGGGCCCAAGCTTGGAGTAGAGAACAGCGGGGGAGATGGAAGCGTGAGCGTCACTGTGGGAGTCAAAGGCACGGAGGGCTGCACCGTAGACTTACCCCAAGAGAGGCCTGAGGGCATGAGAGTGGGCCAGGAGAGTTACCCAGTGGTGCAGGTCCGGGAAGCAGGGAAAGGTGATGGCGGGGCCAGGTCCTGTGGAAGCAGTGCTCCTGGAGCCCAAGGGAGGCACCAAGCTGGCCTGGGTGAAAAGGATCAGGAAGCAGCACCAGTTCCCCAGGTGTCTGGGGACCCAAGAACAGGAATGGCGCAGGGACCAAACCAGGAGCAGAGAACAGCGGGGGAGATGGAAGGGCGAATGAAGCCGGGGGAGTCAAGGTGCGGAGGGCTCCGCGATCTATTAGCCATTTTTATTTCTTCATTTGAAAACTCTCTGTTTAGGTCTATATCCCATCTTTTTTTTTTTAAATTGGGTCATTTATTTTCTTGTTTCTTTGATATTTTTTCAGTTCCTTGTATATTCTGAATATTAATTCTCTGTCAGATGTGTAGCTGGTAAAAATCTTCTCCCATGCAGTGGGTTTCCCATTTCCTTCCTTAGTTGCTTACCTACAGCAAGAATCACCACACAACCTACTATGCTCATCCAGTACCTTAACAGTGATTAATGACCTGAACTGAGTGTACAGGATATGGGCCTACCTTGTGAGAATAAAATAAGACTTTCAAGGAGAAAGTTGCCTTCTTAGGTGCTACTGGGCAAACTTGTGGACTTCTCATCACTGAGATGCTTCAATATGCTGATTATAAATTATGCATGTATTATGAAGTCTTTAATCTTTTTAAATAACTTACAGCATTCTCATGTTACTTTTAGATTATTATTCTATAGCAAAATGCATTATGTTCTCTTAAATAGGAGTGAAAATCATATTTACTATAAATATTATGTACTCATTATTTAGACTAAGGAAGTATTGTAATAATGTTTCTATAAGTTTACAGAAACTACTGAATTCTACAGTTTTCTCTCATTAAAATGAATTTAAAGATTATTTGTAAGATGATGTTCAGTGAGAAAAAAATCAATCTATGCTAAATATTGAAGAAGATAATGTAAAATACATGATATTTTCATAAATATTGAGAATATTTGGGCCTGGGACCTTGAAAGATGGCTCATTATTTAAAAGTACTAGCTGCTCTTTCAAAAGACTGTGGTTCAAATTCCAGCATCCACATGGCAGCTCACAACAATCTTTAACTCCACTTCCAGGGGATCCAACACCTTCTTCTGATCTCCATGGGAACTGCACAACATAGGTAAATCTACAAACATGAGGCAGTATACTCATACATAAAAAGAAAAATAATAGAATGTTCTATGCTATAAAATAGTATTTTGCACTGGTGAGATGGTTTTGCATGCAAAAGCACTTGACATAAATGCTGATGACCTCAGTTCCATCCCTGGAATACACATAAAAGTAGAAGAACACTGACACCACAAAGTTGTCCTCTGACCCCTCTATCATGTGTGTGCCCCATACACCTCATAAATACACCCACAATAAATTTTAATTTTTAAATGTATGTACACATGACATATTATACTGTATATATAAAATGGATTATATT
>NW_008349353.1:1074421-1091660 GCF_000622305.1 Nannospalax galili
TCTAGTATATACAGTAGTAATATTCAAAATAGGGTAACCATTGCTATTATTCTCTCATTTGTGAAATCTTTTTTTTATTTTATGGTAATATCAAGTGATCAATGTGTCTTAACATTTCCTTCTTCTTGAACAATTTCAGAAAAGTTTCCTACTGCCACTAGGCCCCTGACATTCTTTTTCCACAACATATTCACAGAATTCAGATGGACTAAACAGAAAGGATCTTGCCCTCTCTTACCTTAAGAAATTTATTTTAGAAATTCTTACAATGACAAATCTTTACCCTGTTCCTTTCAGATGCAAATCTTTTAAAGTAGTTTCTTGAATATTTTAAAATTCAGTAATTTAATATCTTTTTAAAGATTGGGAATTATCACTTTGAAGTATAATCATAAGGGGAGGTAGCCTTCCATTCTGTGAGAGGTTGGGTGCCGGACATCAGGAAACTTCCTACAAATTATTAAAATAATTCCTTCATGAAATTATGAATGTTTGCTTCACCATTGGATCAAACCGATTAGATGGTCATATTTTTCTCCTTCTAGATCTTCAACGATCAATTTTTGCTTTTAAAGTATTTTTTAATGAATACAAGAAAATCTATGTCATTTATACTAAGGAATCTTTGAAACTAAAACCTATTCAAATCTTATCAGTCTTTGACTTGCAAATGTATAATTGATTGAGTATAATTACTTTTGATCTACTGTGTAATGTCTGTGGAAAGTTTTAATTAGAAGCCACAGTAAAATTATACTCATTTATAAAATATACCATCTTTGTAAATTCCAGTTATCTGTGAAATTAATGGACATGTCTGAAAGCTTACCTAAAAACTTTGCTTCTGCTCTTACAAGTTATCTCAGTATGAACACTTCTTTATATACTTATCTTGTTATTTGCTAGATGATGCTCTCATTTTCATATATTTTCTTGGAAGACAGAGCCACTGTATTTTTGTTGACCATCGCACTTCAGTAACATGGACCTAAATTCTGAATTGGCTAAAAACACTGATTCTTCCCTTGTACATGAAGACTCCTTATTAGTATCTAAAAACAGCATAAAAGTTTCACAACTCAGAGCTGGAGAGATGGCTCAGCAGTTAAGAGCACTGGTTGCTCTTGCACTGGACCTGGGTTCAGTTCTCAGAACCTACATGACTACAGTTCCAGGGGATCCAAAACCCTCTTCTGACCTTGGCAGGTATTACAGGGCACAAGTCACTTACACACATGCAGGCAATACACTCATACACATAAAATAAAAATACTATATATTTTTTAATTTCACAACTCTCCCTTTTTACTGTTTGCTTCATTTCTTCCTTTCTATTTTAAATTATGGATTAGATTCTACCCCAATCTCCACTTAACACATGCACCAAATGAACTCCTCACCTCTAACACCATTACCACTATACTTGCTGATGGAATCTTGAGGTGCCTTTTGATCAAATTTGTTCTGTTGAGAACCACAGATGTAAACTTGTAGTTTTAAGTTCTAATAGCCCTCCATGTGTCAGACACAGAAAAACTTTTAGTACAAATTAATGCAGAATGAATGAAAGAATAAATCTGGAAATGCTCGGTAATCAAGTATCTGAAAATTCCTTCTCTATTTTTTAAATTTGGCTTCCTTTAGCCCTTTTTGACTATTCTTTATCTGAAAGTAGGTTGCACTTTCCTACAAGCCTGAAACAGTCCAAACAAAATTCCTAGTCTTCAATCTACATTTGAAGAGGGATTACTTTTTGAGACAGTTCCAAAGGAAAATCTGATTTATTTACTGGGTGTCAATATTCATTCACGGGCAGGGTAACTTATCAAGCATGTCAAATATTGTGTCACCAACCCAACAGTAATCTGTACTAATATATTAGAAAGTATATCAATAACCCTTTATAATATATTCAATAATAAGTATTATAGATATTTTATTGAACCAATGTGGATACTAAATGAAGTGTATTGTTAACAAAATTAAATTAGATATTTCCTATAACATCACACATTTTTGTGAGTTATTTTCTAATGTTTTTATTATAATACATTAATTATAAATATAGAATGTGCTTTTATGCCATTTTCATGCATGTCATAATGTATTTCACTTAGATTCACACTCCCAATGATTTTCTCTTATGTCTTTCCAGGTTTTGCTAATTCTCTTTCTCTTCACAAATAGTCCCTCTTCTTTCTTTTTTAAAATTTTATTTATTTATAAAAGTTATTTATCCTTTCACAGTTCCATACACACACACACACACACACACACACACACACACACACACTTTGTACATATGCCTTCCAGTGTCCTCTTTTCTTCTCCTTACAGCCAAGCTCTTTCTTCTTTGCAACAAGTCCCCCTCCTACTTTTATGTGTTTTTCATGACCTGCTGCATTTAATTAGGTTTGCTTGTATAATCATGGACAATGAGTTATTTACTTAAGCAAATGCAACTTACTCATGCCTGCACCACTGAGGAATATGATTGCTCTTTCCTCAGTAACCACTAATGACTACAAGCTTCTCCCAAGCTACTCCTCTATCCATGATGGGACATTGGACAACTGGCAGCTTCTGGACATGACATGGCCATTGCACCCATGAACACATCACTGCAGTGGCTACTAGCACAAGACTTGGCCCACACATTTTTTTGCCATGGTGAGCTCACTAATCTAGGGTATATCAATCTTCTTTTAGAAAGGTAAATCTATCCTCATATTTTATTTCAGACTTTAGAAAACTGGAATATTTTATTGTAGTGGGTTTCTATTCTTAAGACCCATCTGCACAGAAGAACGCATGAGCCCATGAAAACACCACATGGATAGAAGCAGCCAGTCAACAATGACTTGACATCTATGTTAGTCAGTCAACAAAGAAATAGATCTTTCTACCTGTCTGGAATTGTGCAATTATCACTTAGGGTAGAAATTAAGAACTACCCGGGTTAGAATTGTGCAAGAATAGATTACTGAGCACAATAAATTTTATTTAACACAAGAAAGAATTAGTTCATTTGTTGCACAGCTATGTAGTACATAAACATAATATAAATAAATTGCCATCTCCTAAGCTCAATTAACAACGTGCATCTACCTTACAATTTGCACTCTGATTTCAACTTGTGCAATTAAGCATTTAATAAATTCAATTCCATAATGGTATAATTTCTCATTTAATCTTTATTGTTAGGTGAAGAAAACAGATCTTTTCAAGGACTTCTCAAAGTCTGAATGAGAGAGAACTTGATCACTGTGATGTTTTGATACATAAATGTCTGATAAAGTTCTTAACTGCTCTACATTATATAATGATTTTCTTAATTTTTATTGAAATTATCTTTATTTGTAACATTTAGCTTTGATTTTAATTATGTGTATGTGTGTATATCAGAACTCAGGCCCTTTGTAAGAGCAGTAGAGATTTAACCACTGAGCCATCCTCTAGACCTTAATGTGTTATTTTTAAATGTAATTTTAAAAGAACTGTGGGCAAAATCACTTGGTAAGTATTGTTTGACAGACTGAATCCTTTCACAGGTATCTTGTACAGCTGTCACTTGCCACCCACACAATGTAAAGTTAGTGACACTTTCACACACAAAATAAAATTTGAGAAGAAATTATTGATAGTTTAATAAATGTAAGGAAGAAACATAGGATAATGATATTAAGAATTGTACACTGGAAATAGTGAATATTTGGTGTAAGAAATTTCTGGAATACAGGTGAACACAAAAAACACTTTTCCTATACTGATAGGAAAGTATCTATCAGTAGAAAACAGATAAAAAGCACATCCCTTCTACTCCAAGATGTCCAGAAATCAGTATATTTTTTTAACTTCCAAGCATATTACATGAGTCATTGTACAATTATGATTTGCAGCTGTATGTGGTGATCCATGCCTTTAATGGCAGCACTCAGGAGACAGCGTTCTGTGTTCAAGATCAGCCTGTTTTACATAGAAAATTACAGGCCAGATAGGGAAACACAGTAAATCCCTGTCAAAATGAGTTTATGAATAAAAGAGTGCTGAAGGCATTTAGGTAGTTTCAGATTGCTCAGGAGCCTCAGCAGGCATATGCAGACCCAAGGAATTGACCAACTCTGAACCAGGATAAGGCCTATTGGCACTTAGGAAGTTTCACATCTTGCATTGGCTTCAGAGGAAGCTGGGTACCAAGGGTAAGACCAGATTCAACTCCAAGAAAGGCTTACAGGTATACTGGAAGTTTCACATCTCCTAGCAGCTCTAATGGAAGATCTGAACCCAAAAAGCCCTCCAGGTTAGGCGCACAAGTGTGCGGAGAGTTCTACAACTCATTGGGAAAGCAGTAGACACTGACAGGGGCACTAGCTGACACTGTGAAATATTTCATCCTCAAACAAAGATTTACAATAGATCCTCTGTCCAATGTACCACTCCAACAGAGGAAAAAATCACCTCAAATCTACTAAGACTTAGTATTCCACTGAACACTAAAATTCCTTTGATTAGAAGAAAAACTGCTATTAAACATTAAACGTTATCTAAAATAAAGAAACAAATACTCAAACAATGAACTAACTCCAGATTCCCAAGTCCCAGGACAGAAAAAGAAACCACATGAAAAATTCAGACATCTCTCCTCTACGAATCAAAAATCCCATAATAATGGCATCTAATGATCTAATGAAAATGACTTGAAAGAACTGTCAGAAAAGTAATTTAAAAAACAAAAAACAAAAATAAAAAGAAGCAAATGGATTGCAAGTACATTCAAAACATCCAAGGAACAAAAACAAAGTGTTTAATAAGGATGTCAATTCAAGTCATGAAATTAGAGGCAGAATTAATGAAGAAAATCCAAAGTGAAAAGATGTTAAAATGAAAAACTCAGTTAAACATCAGTTGAAAACTTCAATATAAAATGGATTGATTATCCATATAAGCTCACATCAGACAAAAATCCCAGCATCAATTAAGTAGTGAAGAGCTACTGACAACCAATAGCTGCTCATAAGATACCTTTAACAAGAACAACATTGTTTAATAGTAAAAGTCAAGGAGAACTGAGGGTATAGGGAACATATCTCAACATAATAAAGCAACATAAAATAATCACACAGGAAACATCTTACTAAGTGAAGAAAGTGCTGAAACATTTCCACTAAAATGAGGAATAAGAAGAGAATGTGCACTCTTTCCACTTCTGTTCAATTGAGTATTTGATATGTTAGTGAGAGGGATGGAGAGAAGCAGATTCAAATAGGAAAGGAAGAAGCCAAAGTGTCCTTATTTTCAGATGATATAATTGTATACCTAAAACCTTAGGGACCCTAGAAAATCTATTTAAATCGATAAACACATTCAAGAAAATATCAGGACACAAAATTAACATTCCCTAACCCCCAAATCAGCAACTTCCCTTTATACCAACAAAAATGCATACCAAGAAGCAAATCAGGTTATCCATCCCATTTGCATTATCTTCAATAATGAAATGTCTTGGAATAAGCATAATGAAGGGAAAGATTTACAATGAAAACATCAACACGATGAAGAAGGGATTTAAAGAAGGCATTAGAAAGTGGAAGGACCTCGCATGGTCAAGTATTCGTAGGATTAATATTGTGAAAACAGCCACCCTATCAGAAGTATCTCAACATAAGACTTGATCTGCTGAATGTGGTAAAGAAAAGTGTAGGGAATACTTTCCAGCTATAAGCACATGCAAGGATTTCTGAAAAGGATTCTGGTAACATAGGCACTAAGACCAAAAATTGATAAAGGGGACCTCATGAAACAATGTTTGTTTCTGTACAGAAAACACCACCATTATTCAAGAGAGGAGACAGTCTACAGAATGGGAAAAAAGGTTTTGCCAGTTACACAATTAACTCAGGTTTTTGCTGAAAGAGCTAGTGGCAGCTGATGACTGCTGGGTGACAGAAAGTTGATCTTCAAGAGGGAGAGACTCTAGATCGACTGACTAGACTCCAGTGGATGAATTTACACTGAGGGATATCTGGGTGCATAAACTTGTTTGATAATCCTTAACATATATGACACAATGCATGAATCTCTTGTGGATGGTGGATGTAGAGAAATGGGAATACTTAGTCACTGTTAGTGAAGTGCAAACTTTTGTAGTCTCTATGGAAACTAGTGTGGCATTCAATCAAACCCAGGCATATCCATTTATATCACTCCTGGACATGTTCCCAATGAACTCTTTATGTTATTACACAGATTCCTGCTCATTTATCTTCATTGTTCTTCCATTTACAATAGATACGGATAGGAAACAGATATCTATCAACAGATAAACAGTAAGGAAAATGTGTTTCATATACACAGTGAGATATTTAGCTGTAAAGAAAAATGTAGTTACAAAATTCACATGTAAATGAATGGAACTGGAAACAATCATTCTGAGTGAGGTAACCCCAACCTGGAAAGACGAGTACTATATGTTCTTTCACATATACCAATACTAGCTTTGAGTCTTCAGATATATGTTTAAATTAAAGCACACATAGAAGGTGGAAAACTACTAAAGGGGTATGGTGGCAGGATATCAAGGATGATGGTGATAGTACATAGATGATAAAAAGGCTTAAAATAAATAATAGGAAAGGAAGCTATAAATGGTTGGAGGCTGCAAGGGTGAGGTAGAAGATGAAGTTTGGGAAAGGATAACTAATATTAAAGACCTTTAAAATATCATATAGATACCTACTATTATAAAAGTTTCTTAAAATATGTAAATATACATTTATAAAAGGGATTTAAACATAGTTAACCTAAAAATACCATCCCAAGACACAATTGCCTATCAATAAAAATTCCAATTATAGGCATAGGCTACCTCTTTTTGAATTGTTGGCCAGTGGTATCAGTAGACCCAACCCTCAAAAATTTTAGGTTATTGTGATTGGTCTTGGTTGCCCTCCAGAATTTGACAGACACCACACACTTGAGTAGCAGGACATGAAGAAATCAAAATAGCATCAACTTGGTTGCTTCATCCCTACTGGATAGCTTTCATAGTGGAGGAGGTCCTATGGATGTGACTCAGGGAGAAAAGGAATCATTAATCTTACTCTGCTATTAGCCCGGTAAACTACAATAATGAATAACCTGGCAAGATATACTCATTGGTACACTAGTGGCAGGAGTATTAGGGGATTAACCAAAACATTCTGATTGGATTTATAGCCTGCTCCAGAATACATAGGCCATGCCTGTTACCATCAGCTGGAAAAATACCTGCAGCTTCTTACATCATAGGCCTTAGTAGAGAACCTAGTACTATCATTGTGTTAATTGGCTATAGTAATAAACTGCCCTCTCATTTCTTTTCTTTATACATGGGGTTAATGCATACTTCAATTCTATTCAAAGAAATGTCGTTTAACAATAAATGGTGATTTCCTCAGCTATAACTGGGGCAAATGTCCCCCCCCCCAAATCTCAGAGATCATCACAGAAGACAGGGGTGGAGGGGCAGAAAGATTGTAAAAGCCGAAGGGAGTGGATGTCTGTGACAAAACAGTGTTTGCCAGATGCGATAATTCAGTTGCATGCTTGAATTCACATTGGCCAGGACTGCATGCAAAAGACTGCAAGACCAAGTTAGCAAAATCGCAGCACGGGTTGAAAGGGGATCATGAGGTTTCATATTTATCTGAGGAGCTATTTGCAAGTGGTGGCTACTGAAACAAAGAGTCAAGTTTCTTCAGGTATGTGGGTCACATACTCCACTGCATTGTCTCACACTCACGCACATATGGGCAGCACCAAATGGACTCAGTGGATATTGAATTAAATAGGCGAGAGAACACGTGAAGTTTAGAATGAAAAGTGTGGGAATAATGGAGGATTAGAGGTGATAAAATGGGAAGTAAATTGGATCTAAATAAATTATATTCATGTATGAATATTAAACAAAATATTTAATAATACATGCATATACATTATCTTCACTACAGAGATGAAACTATTATAAAATGTACTGTCATTTTCCATTTAAATTCACATTGAGAGAAACAGATTAATTTACTATTTTATAACAATATTTCTACATACACTTACTTAAAAACTAAGCATAATTTAGAAGGGCATGACTATTTGCTACATTTTCAAATCTCTGTATGAGGATGCCTTATAACATGAATGGACTAAATGATCAGTTAATGTGAAAGTTCACCGTGCTTACTAAGCATAAACACAGAAACCATAAGCATAACAAAGACTTGATAGAGTAAGAATCAGAAATCAGTAATCAATTAGAATTTTTCCAATTCAGATTTGAAGAAAATATAGGAAAAATGAGAGTTTTTACTTCAATAGATACAAATTCATCTCTCCCCACAAATAGAAAGTTCTACTCTTTTATTGTCAACTATAAATTATCAAATCAGCATTGGATAATATACAAGTATTCTAAGTAGGAACAAAAGAGTAACTTTTCTGTGTTGGAAAAACAATACTGTAAGAATAGAATGTGGCATAAATTAAAACTATTATAAATACAAAGACAAATATGATTTTAAATATTTATCCTAGAACACATTAACTGAAAAGATGAAGATTTTAATATGGGACTATAACACCACCAAGAATACAAAGTTTTTGAAAGACTATTATCTAATTCACTCCTGAATCTTTATAAGAATTTTTTTCACTGCAGGTTTTATTTGTATATGATTGTGAAGAAAATAAATACTCTTTATGAAACTAAGATGATTTCTGTAGGATTTAACTTAGCAATATTATTTCTGAAAAATAAACTTAGCAATATTATTTCTGAAAAATATGTTTCTGTAATTCTTTTGTGTTAGTGTAATATTGAAATTGCATTGTAGGACAGCAATGCATGATACACAAGTAGGATTGTGATAGTGTGAATCTAAATTTCTCTCAATACTATACATTAGTTACAGTCTTTAAGTATACTATAACCATATGAACAAAATTTTGCGTATTCTCTGGTACTGCCATGAGTTTGTAACAAATTATATTTATTTAATAAGTAAATATTATTCTGATTTGCAATTAGATATATTCATTTATTTTCCTGATTTTTGAATTTTTAAAACCTAATATCAGTTATTATTTATTATTGTTATTATTATTATTATTGTGTGTGTATGATGTATACATGGAAGTCAGAGGGCAACTTTGTTTTGCCATTCACCTTTATGTGAATTCTGAGGATCAAACTCAGGATGCCAGGCTTATGCCATTAGTTCATTTATCTGTTAAGCCATCTCATTGGTTCCACCATTTTTAAATTTGAATTAATATTATTCCCCAAGAAATGGAAGTTTTGCTTAAAAAATAAAGTTTTAAAAATGACAAAGGACTAAAAGGAATTTGATGTTTCATTTAATTTTAAAATTAATTATATTGATTTCCATATTATATACAGTATATTTTGATCACATTAAGACCCATTCTCCAGCCCCTACCCATTTCCACCAGATTTCATGTTCTCTATCATCATCTTCTTTGCTATTATTCATTCATTTAGTTAGTTAGTTAGTTAATTAGTTAATTAGTTAGATACTTTATTATTGCATTATTTTTTAAAGCCATTCACATGTTCTGGGTGCAGTTCCATGTCCTGGAATCTGGTCAATTTGCCAGGCATCACAACAGAAAGGTTAAGTGTCTCTCCTGCTCCTAGCATCCACGAGTTGTCAATAGATTTTCAGCTATGGCTGAGGCTTTCTGCCCTGCTGCTCCATACATGCTGGGCCCCTGTCTTCCTTGGGATTGCATGAGTCTCTTGTATGCTGTCTTGAGTGTGCGAGTTCATGTGCAACTACCCTATGAATTCCTTATATTCATCTTTGGTATCTGGCTCTTAAAATCTTCCTGTCCTCTCTTCTGCAATGATCTCTGAGTCTCGGGAGGCAGAGAAACAATAGGTGTCTCTTTTAGGACTGAGAACTCCACAGTACTTATTTTCCACACATTGACTATTTGTGAGTCTCTGTGTTATTTACCATCTGCTGTATGAAGAACCATTTCTTGTCAAAAAAGAAGCATGTACTAATCTGTGGATATAACAATAAGTGATTTTGAGACAGCTTAATTTTTTTATTTAGCAAAATGATAGTAATAGATTTCCCATTTGGCTTATGATTTGTCTAGGAACAGGTTCTTACCCTAACAGTGGCAGGTGGGACATCCTGTTTTGAAGAGGGCTTTAAATCCAATTAGAACGTGAATTCTTCTTTTAATATATATATATAGAAGTATTTCATTATAGCTTTAACATACTCAATAACAGTTTCCAGAGCAAAGGTATATCTCTTTCAAAAGTGGCTGTAAAATTTTTAAGTTCACTATTGAATTAATACAGTTATACAATATTGAACTCAGTATAAACCCTGTAAGACAGAAAATTGAATGACCTTTTAATCTTTAAAAAAGATCTCCATTTCATTTTAAAATACACTGTTTCTTACAGAAAGACTCATTGTTTTTGCTAAAAACACTAAGATAATGGCACATATGTCACTAATCTGTATGTATCTGATTATTACTAGTCATAATCAGTTGCACTCAGATCCTTGGCACCCGTGTATGTCTATAAAGTCATTGGGTAGATTTCAATGGTAATGTTTATCACCTCTACTAATTAACATGATGTAAATTTTTATGCTTCCTCCTCAAATATAATTCATATTTTTTAATTTGTTGATTGTGTGTGTGTGCGTCTGTGTGTGTCTGTGTGTGTATATCACACAGAACATCCCAAACCATCTGAATCATCTATACACCCAATTCCCAGATGGCACCATCCCGTAGCCTCCCCCACCCCCACTAGAGCTCTTATACTCTGTCATCCCTGCTATTGTCCACGGTGTTGTCAGCACCCCTGGCCTTTCCCCACTACTTGTCCATCTGGTGAATCTAGTCAGCCTATCTAGAGATCTTTGTTTTAGGAAAGTCAGCTATTCCTCATCTACCAGCAATCAGTTGTCAATATTTGTTTAGATAAGATTGGGTTCTGCTGTTCATTTTCCCAGTTCTATGCTGTGTTACTATCTGGGAGCCCCTTAGGCCACCCTGGCCAACAACTCAAAAGAAGGTATCTCTTATCTGGCATTGTTGCTTTTTATGTAGCCTTTAGCTATACATTATGGACTCTTAAAATATTATATTGGCCCCTTTCATCTTTGGTTATACTTTCCTTTTGGGTGTACATGACCATATGGTTGCCCCAGATAAACCGGTTTCTTTTTGCTTTTAAGGCCTTTTGAGGATCTGTTCCTTAGGGGTCACATGGGCTTGGGAAGAGCCCCTGGCTCCTTTCTTTTACCAGTTCTGCCTATGTGAAGATAAATCAAAGGTCATGCTCAACATAGCTGGCTTCTTTTAGAAGCATGGAGGTAATGATTCCTCTGTGTTGACCCTCCTTTTTGTAGACTGGACACTGGATCAAGACCATCTCATGGGGTCTCCACGGCCTCCTTGATCAAGAGGATAGGTGACCCACCATAATTACAAAACATTTTGAGAGGTGCTCCTAGTCCACTGGAACTAGTCAACCTAGGAGGGCAAAGAGCAAAAACTATCCTTTATGTCCCTCTGACCAAATTACTATAGGCTTCAAAGAATGTCTGTTAAACATCCAAGAAGGTTGGTTCCACCAGTCTGGTACTTTTAATTACTTTGTGCCATGTAGCTAAATCTTGGGGTGAATTCTTACTCATATAATACTTGTCCCTCTATTACATCATTACGTATATTTGGCCAAGCCCATTGCTACTGTAGCTTTCAGGGTACACAGCTGAACATGGTTGATCAGTTTTTTCTGTCAGTAACATGCATAGCACCTTCAAGTACTGTGAAAGCTAGCCAGTAGAGATGTATCTTCAAAGTCTGTACCAGCGATTCCTCCTTGTTTGTTCTGCAGTTCAGGTATGTAGTATCTTCAGCAATATGGCCTTATCATCAATTTCTGGTGAGTACCAAGTGCAGTGGCAGTATTGTTTGAGGATCTATGGTATCTTTCTGGTCAACAATTCCAAAAGATCTAGTCCATCCTATTCCCAGCATTGGACTTTTCATTTCTTAGTCTAAGAAGTTCATTGGGTAAGGATTTTTAACCATTTTCATATTGTATATGTATATATTGAGAAAAGAGTTCATCATAGTTTTCCATGTGACATATTCAAAAGGCCTTTAGTATTAGTTATCTATCACCTCATTCCCTCGTCTGCCTTGCCCTCCCATTTCCAGCATCAAACCTTCCTATCTATTACTCCCCTTTCTCATTTATGTCACTGTGTTCTATCTCTGTCCTGTGAATCACCTTCCTTGGTACCTTATTAGTTTCTTTTAAAAACTGTCAAGAGTGTTATTATTGAATTTTATTTATTTAAAATTGGACACTAGGATAAAAAATGTACCAAAAAATGGCATAATGTGATTTAAAGTTGTGTTTTACATGATATGTTTTATCACACATCTTATATATGGGAGAATAAACTCTGAAGTCCTTTTGAATAATGCTTATTTTTTAAATAAAGGAAATAATATAATTTTAGTTGATAGAATGAAAGAAATGAAGAAGTCTTGAGAAACATACATTGAGTTATCATTTTATATAAATCATCTTATGGTATATTATTGTATATTTAGAAGAAGATATAAAAAGTAAATTCTTTGTGATTATGATACCACAAACTTAGAAATGTTTTTAGGAAAGAATTAATATTTGTTCTGCCTAAGAATGACACCTTAGTGAAATATATGGCCTCTCAAAAGGATAATTTCAAAGTCTTACAATAATGAGTTCAATTATAAATTTCTAAAAATATCATAAACATGTTTTGTAACATTGTTCCTTGGTGTCAGTAAACATACCTCAGGCAAACAAAAAATGGAACCATTATGATTAAAACATTTTAGGCAATGCTTCATGTATACATGAGGATTTAAATCTCATGTGAGTTGTACATTGAAAGGATTTTTTTTTCAGTAATTTCACCATTTATCTTTAGAAGCTCTTCTTCATTCAATATATCACATTTCAACTGTACAGTGTACAAGTTGTTTTGTATACGTTTTGATGGAAACTGGACTTCAAATTTATTTTGATATATTTATTTTTTAGATATTGTATCACTTTGCAGCACAGCTTCCTATCTTCAAGGATTACAGGTGAATGCCACTACCTCCTCCAGTTTAGATTTTTTTGTCAGTTCCCAGATTAGTGATTGAGGTACATAATTATGCTCAGCAGAAGCATCAAATCACAAATCCACGAGTCCATGATGGAAAGTAGCCAATACCATTTTATGCTGCAGTATATAGAAAAGATGCATGGGAAACTTATTACTTCACTATGGTTTATTTTTGTGAATATGATTTTACCCAATTCTGAGCATCTATATGGTAGACTTCCCTGAGAAATATTACTATAAGATTAGATGTACAATAAGCATTTCAGTTAGAATATTTTCTACTTACAAGTGTTTTATCAGGACAAGACCCCTTAGCAAATTGAAAACCATGGATCCATTGAAAATATTATGAAACAATCATAAAATTTTTATCTAAACTGTAAAAGCTAAAAGAGATTATAAAGTTTAAAAATCTCCACCATTTAAACAATGCACTTGCCATTCCACCAGCACTGATAAGTGCAATTCTGTGTCTATTAACTGTCTACTTTATATACCACACTTATCAGTATTCTCTATGTTGTATAGAAATAATATTTCCCACATAAACACAATTAGAAAACTTTCACTCCACAAACATATCCAAATACCACTTATGAAATAAAACATCTTAAAATGTTAATTTGAGAAACTATTAAATATTATGCTTTAGAAGACAAAAAGTGGTAACTACCTCATTTTTCTTTGTTCATTTGAGTTTTTATTTATTTTTATTTTAAATATGTGACTGTTTTATCTGAATGTATATGTGTACCCATATTGTGCAATGTACAATGAGGCCAGGAAAGAGTGTTGGATCCTCTAGAAGTGGAGTTATTGATGGTTGTTAGTCACCATGTGGCTGCTGAAAACTGTACCCAAGTCCTCTGAAAGTGTAGCAGTGCTCTTAACTACTCCACCATCTCTCCAGCATTGTTCATTTTTTAATAAAAATAAGAAAAAAATTGAGAATTTCATACATGCATATAAGATGTTTTGATCAAATCCCTACCCGATCCATCCCCTCCAATTCCTCCTATATCGTCCCATCACTTTCTTCTAACAACTTCATGTACTCTTTTTTCCTTTTATTTATGGGCGTTTTGCTACTCTAACATTCCCCCATCTGAAGGGATAACACTAAAATCTTTTAGGGATTAGATAAAAGCTTCCAAATACTTTTGATATTTTTGACCTTTGGATCAGTGTATGTTACTAAGAGGCTAAAGGACATTTTGACTTTTAGCCAAGAAACAGGATAATTTCTTGGGGATCTTTTTACTCTAACAGCCTAACCAATTCCTACCTCCTATTCTAATCACATTATCCTCTGGAGAGGTTACACAAATTGCCAATGGGGAATTGGGATGCAGACCACTCTGGTTTCTTCCATGCTGAACAGGGATACAGGGTGAGGCAATTAGGGTACCCCTTAAATGAGTCTATCTAAAAGACTCCCAAATTGCATAACTCTAATCTGTAGGGAGAAAACAAAGTCCTTGACTGCAACCTAGGAGATGTGAAGGAGAAGTAAAGGTAAGAGTAGTTAACATTACAAATTCTAGAGAGGGAACCAGAAAAAATGTCAGAACAAGTCAAATTTCAAATGTTCATATCAAAGTCCAATGCAATTTCTTGATGAGTGCTTCCAAAAGCATCCCTCTATTGGGTTCCTCCTAATTTTTCTGTGGTCTGCCAAGGCTGGACTCAAGATTGATGGACTCGGGATTTCTTTTCAGGCACTTTGATAGCTGTTGGAGTGGCTAGAATCAGTGTCAGGTTCTGCTCAAAGGTTTGACCACATAGAGGCTGAATCCAGACTCTCTCCCCTGAGTTCTCAGCCCTTATGACAGAAGGAGGACAAAACAGGTGCTTTCTGCAGTCTGCTGAGCTCACAGCCACTACTGCAATGGAGGTTGGACCCAACCCTCTCAGGCTGTCTGATAAGATCTCCTTGTTCTTTTTTTAAAAAATTATTTATTCAATAACCACATGATTCAAAGAAGCATTTCATTAAAGCATTAACATATGCAATAACATTTTCCAGAGCAAAGATTCATCTCTTTCAAAACTGACTGTAAATTTTTAGGTTCACAGTTGAGTTAATACAGTTATGTAATATTGAACTCAGTATATACCATATAAGACATAAAATTGAATGAGGTTTTACCCTTTAAAAAAGATCTCCATTTCATTTAAAAATATGTTTCATACAGAAAAACTCATTTTAATGCTACTAACACTTAGATGTTTGCACATGTGTCTCTGATCACTATATATCTGATTATTACTAGTTACAGTCAGTTACACTCAGATCCTTAGCAAATGAGAATGGATATAAAAGCATTAGGTAGGTTTCAATGGTAATGTTTTTTACCTCTACTAATTAACATGAGGCAAATTTTTATGTTTCTTCTTATTCAAATATAACTCATTTTTTTATTTGTTGATTTTTTTTGTATGTCAGCCTATCTAGAGTTCCTTGTTTTAGGATGATCAGCTCTTCCTCATCTAGCAGCAATCAGTTATGAATATTCCTTTAGATAAGATTGGGGTCTGCTGTTCATTTTCACAGGTCTATGCTGGGTTAATATTTGGGAGTCTTTAGGCCACCCTGGCCAATGACTCAAAGGAAGGTATTACCTGTCTGGCATTTTTGATTCTTATGTAGCTTTTAGTTATATACACAGACTCTTAAAAAATTATATTGACCCATTTAATCTTTTGTTATAGTTTCCTTTTGGGTGTTTCTAGACCATAAAGTTGACCCAGATAAATCAATTTATTTTTATTCTTAAGGCCATATAAGGATCTGTTCTTCATGAGCCACATGGACTTTGGAGGGGCCACTGGCTCCTTTCTGTTACCAGTACCATCTATGTGAAGATAAGTCAAAGGTCCTGCTCTACCACGGCTGGCTTCACTTGGAAGCATGAATGTGATGTTTCCTCTAATTTGACCTTCATCTTTGTCGACTGGACATTAGTCCATGTCCATTTGATGGGGTCTCCATGACCTCCTTAATCAAGAGGACAGGTGACTCACCACAGTTACAGGACATTTTGAGAGATGCTCATAGTCCCCTGGAACATAGTCGACCTATGAGGAACCTATGAGCCAAAACTCTCCTTTCTATCCCTCTGACCAAATTAGTATAGGCCACAAAGTATTCCTGTTACAAACATCAAAGAAGGATAATTCCACCAATCTGGTACTTTTAATTACCATAGGCCATGTAGATAAAGCTTGGGCAAAGACAAAACATTCTCAGATAAACCTTCCCTAGATATATATTATTTTCCTTGGCTAGGCATTATTTATGTTTCTCATTGTCTAACCCTTCCACCATGATATCTCCATTTAAAATACACCCACTTTTCCAATTTCTCCCTTAATAATACCCTTTTCCTATGGTCCCACCTCTCTTGAGCTCCTTCTTTCCATTTTTCCCCAAGGCTCCTTGTATTGTTAAGGCCTGATCAATTCAGTTTGACCTGAATCTTGGCAGAGGACACCAGATATTCTTTAGCTTGTCAAGGCTATTGTGAGTTTGTACGCCCTCTCCTATGGCTGGTGGTCAATGACGGGTAAGATCTTCTGGGATAAAGTCAACCTAAGACAGGGCGTAGCTGCTTGAAGCTGCATGCCGATGACGGGTAAGGTTTTGCTCTTGCAGAAGGCAACCTAAGACAGGCACAGTCCTTCCATCCTGGATGTGGCATATTCTGTGGTTATATTAAATAAGAAAGGGGGAAATGTTTGGGAGCTACTATTATTATGGGCACAGCCATTGCTGTGTTAGGCTGTGGCAGCTTGCCTTGACTTAAGCATTGGAGAAAGAATGCTTCCATCCTGGGAGATTCCTTGCTCTCAGCTTTTGTGATCTGAGTTGACAGGCTATGCTTCCCTGATTAATTGGCAGTCTTGGAAACATAACTAAAGAGTTCTGTTTCAGTTTATGGGCACTGGAGTTTCTCAGCACTGATAGCTTGGTTTCTATATAGAAATAATGAATTCTAGTAGTTGCTAAGAGTAATCATAAACACTATACCTTATAT
>NW_008349353.1:1091833-1096142 GCF_000622305.1 Nannospalax galili
TAATGTATTTTTGATGGTAACATAATGTATCCTTGGTTATTCCTTGGTTACTTTCTGTTTAGTGATGTATCCTTAGTATTTCCTTCGTTACTCCAGATCTGATTCCTATATAAGCTTTCTTTAGTTCACAATAAACATGCACTGATACACAAGCCTCTGCATCTCCTGTGTCTTGATTTCTATCCATCAGTGTCCCCAAGCCCTTCAGGCTTGGACTGTGATCAATGCACTGTGACATTGTATAATCTTCCCTTCCCCCTTCTCGTAACCCCATTTTTATCCATATCTCCCTTATTCATGCCTATTTCCTACTGTTCTTCTCTTTCAGATTCTTTCTTTTCATTTACCTCCCTGGTTCCTTTTCATTATCCTGGTTCCTGTAGTTATGTCTGGATACATACTCACTTATCAGGATTTAGTGCTAGGATTCATGATGAGGGAGAACATACATAGTTTGTTTTTCTGAGTATATGTTACGTCATTTAGATTAAAGTTTTTAGTACCATCCATTTACCTGAAAATTTCATGATTTCATCTTTCCTTACTGCTGAGTGGAACTCCATTTTATAAATGAACTACATTTTCATTATCCACTCGTCAATTGAGGGACACTTAGGTTGCTTCAATCACATAGCTATTGTGAAAAGAGCAGCAACAAATATGGATGTACAAGGGTCTTTGCAATAGGATGAGTTCTTCGGTATATGCCAAGGAGTGGTGTAACTAGGTCAAATGGTAGATTCATTTGTAGTTTTCTAAGAGGTCTCCATACTGCTTTCCTAAGGCTGGTGCAATTTTGTAGTCCTACTAGCAGTGGATGAGTGTTCCCCTTTCCCCACATCCTCTCAAAAATTTGGTATCATTTGTTATCTTGATCTCAACCAGTCTGAATGGGATAAGATGAAATGTTAAAATGGTTTTAATTTGCATTTCCCTAATTACTAGCGGTGTTGAACACCTTTTAGGATGCTCCTTAGCTATTTTTATTTCTTCTTTTGAGAAGTCTCTGTTCAGCTCCTTAGCGCATCTTTTAATTGAGAGGCTTCCTTTCTTGATTGTTTTTTGAGTTTATTATATATTCTGGATGTTAAACCTCTGTCAGATGTGTTGCTTGTAAAGATTTCCTTCATTCTGTGGGTTTTCTCTTCACTTCCTTGGTTGCTTCTTTTGAAGTGAAGAAGTTTTTTAGTTTAATGAGGTCCCATTTGTGTATTCTTGACTTTGATTCCTGAGTAATTGATGTCCAGTTTTGAAAATCCGTTCCTATACCTATATCTTGTAGGTTCTCACCAATATTTTCTTCTAAAAGTTTCAGAGTTTCAGCAAATTGAGGTCCTTGATCCATTTGGAGATGACTTTTGTGTAAGGTGAAAGATAGCGGTTTAGTATCATTCTTCTATAGGTGGAGATCCAGTTTTGCCAGCACCATTTGCTGAACATTCTGTCTTTCCTCCAGTGAATGTTCTTGGGCCCTTTGTCAAATGTCAGGTGGCTGAAATTGCATGTACTCATATTTGGGTCTTCATTATTACTCCATTGATCTAGGTGTCTTTTTGTGTCAGTACCATGTTGTTTTTATGACTATATCTCTGTAATACAGTTTAAAATCTGGTATAGTAATCCCCTCAGCATTGTTCTTAGGGCTCAAAGTTGCTTTGGCTATCTGAGGTCTTTTGTGCTTCCATATGAATCACAGGATGACTTTTTCAAATTCTATGAAGCATGTCATGGGGATTTTGATGGACACTACATTGAATCTATAAATACATTTTGGTAGGATGGTCATTTTCACAATATTAATTCTTCTAATCTATGAGAATGGGCGGTCCTTCCATCTTCTGAGATTTACCTCAACCTCTTTCTTTAAAGATTTAAATTTTACATTGTAGAGGTCTTTAAAGTCTTTCATCAGGTTAATTCCAAATATATATATGCTTATTTGAAAGGGAGTCTTTCCATGTACTCTTTCTCTGACTGCTTGTCATTGGTATATAGAAAGGCTACAGGCTTTTGTAGGTTCATTTTGTAACATGCCACTTTACTGAATGTGTTAGTAATATCTAGGAATTTTCTGGTGGAATTTCAGGGTCTCTTAGATATATCATATCAACTGCAAAAAGGGATAATTTTATCTCTTCTTTTCCAATTATTACTCCTTTAATTTCCTTCTCTTTTCTTATTGCTCTTGCAAGAGCTTCAAGCAATATGTTAAAGAGGTAAGAAATAGTGGACAGCATAATCTGGTTCCTCATTTTAATAGGAATGCTTCCAGATTTTTGCCATTTAAAATGATGTTGTATGTGGGTTTATTGTTTATGGCTTTAATTATATTGAGGTAGTCCCCTCTTGTCCAATTCCCCATAGGACTTTGAACATAAATTCAGGTTGAATTTTGTCCACGGCCTCCTCTACATCTATTTAGAATACCATGTAGTTCTTGACTCTGAGCCCATTTATATGATTTATGATGTTTATTGAATTGTGTATATTGACCCATCTCTGTACCTCTGGAATAAAGACATTGGTCATGGTCAATGGTCTTTTCGATGTGTGTATGTGATTTGCAAGTATGTTGTTGAGAATTTTTGCATCTATGTTCATTATGGATATGGGTCTGAGGTTTTCTTTTATGATTACATCTTTACCTGGCTTTGGTATTAGAGTGATGCTGGCTTCATAGAAGGAATTTGGAAGTTCTTCCTCCATTTCTTTTTGAATAAGTTAAGTAGTATTGGATGTATATCTTCTTGAATGTCTGGTAGAATTCTGCTGTAAATCCATCTGGATGGTCCTGGGCTTTTTTTGGTCAGGACGTTTTGTATTACTGTTTCAATTTTCTTGAGTGTTATGAGTCTATTTAAGCTGTTAACCTATTCTTGGTGTAATATCAGTGGTTGTCATGCTTTTAGATACCCATACATTTCTTTGAGGTTTTCAAATTTAGTAGCTTATATGTCTTTAAAGTATTCCCTTATAATGTCCTGGATCTTTCTGGTGTCTGTTGTGATGTTTCCCCTTTCATTGACTATTTTGTTGATTTGGAGGTGCTCTTTCTTTCTTTTGGTTAACTGGGCTAGTGGCCTGTCAATCTTGTTTATCTTTTCAAAGAACCAGCTTTTGGATTCTTTGTTTTTTTGTATTTTTTCCTTGTTTCTATTTCATTAATTTCTTCTCTGATTTTTGTTATTTCTTCTTGTTTGCTAGGTTTGGGTTTCATTTGCTGTTGCTTTTCAAGTATCTTGAGTTGCAATGTTAAGTCATTTATTTGTGTTTTTTCTTATTTTTCAAAGTAGGCACTTAGTGCTATAAACTTTCCTCTAAGGACTGCTTTCAACATATCCCAGAGGTTTTGTTGTCTTGTACTGTCCTTTTAATTTAGCTCCAGGAATACTTTTATTTCTTTCTTAATTTCTCTTTTGACCCATTCATCATTCAGGAGTGTGATGTTTAATCTCCATATGTTCATGTAGTTACTAAGGTTTCATCTGGCATTGATTTTAAGGTTTGTTGCATTGTGGTCTGATGGAATACATGGAATTATTTCAATCTTTTTGTATTTGTTGAGATTTGGTTTGTGCACCAATATATGGTAGATTTTAGAGAAAGTTGCATGAGGCACTGAATAGAAAGTATATTCCTTTGTGGTTGGCTGGAATAGTCAGTAGGTGTCTGATAGATCCATTTGATATATTGCATTGCTTAATTCAGATGTCTCTCTGTTAATCCTTTGTCCTGTTCACCTATCTAATGGAGACAATGGGATATTGATGTCCCCCACTATTAATAAGTTCAGATTAATCAGGGTCTTGACATCCTGTAGTACTGTTTGTATGAAATTGAGTACACCAGGGTTTGGTGAATATACGTTCATGATTGTATTATCGTTTTTGTCTATTATTCCTTTGATCAGGATGAAGTGGCCTGCTTTATTTCTTCTGATTAGTTTTAGTTTAAAACTATTTTATCTGATATGAGAATTGAAATGCCTGTTTTTTTCTTAGTACCATTCACTTGGTATATTTCTTTCTGTCTTTTCTGATAGGTATGAATGTTGGAGAGA
Organism: Nannospalax galili; assembly: GCF_000622305.1. Taxonomy (NCBI): domain Eukaryota; kingdom Metazoa; phylum Chordata; class Mammalia; order Rodentia; family Spalacidae; genus Nannospalax; species Nannospalax galili. The sequence continues at coordinate 1,095,894 of NW_008349353.1, forward strand.
GCAGGCGGTGGAGAGCACGAGCGGATGGATGAGGCACCAAGGCACAGATGGAATTCTCAGCGGGATACAGCTTTATTTCGCACAGGGCACCTTTCCCTCAGGGAAGGGAAAGATGTCAGGGAAAGATGTCAAGGAAGGGAAAGGAAGGGAAGGGAAAGCAGGGAAGGGAAGGGAAGGGAAGGGAAGGGAAGGGAAGGGAAGGGAAAGATGTCAGGGAAAGATTTCAGGGAAGGGAAGGGTGTCAGGGAA
>NW_008349353.1:1096269-1099608 GCF_000622305.1 Nannospalax galili
TTCAGTCTGCCAGGTGGGATTAGGGTCTGGAAGTGTTTACTTTTTCTCTCTTAAGATAAGAGAAAAGCTTGTTGTGATAAACAGCTTCTAAAATCTCTGGTAAACAGATAGAATCTGCTTATCTTATCTTTGGAGATCAGAGGAGAGGCAGGCTGCTTCTCTGCAGAGTTTGTTTCCCTTGAATCCAAAGGTCAAGGTGAGGTCCCTGTTGGGGAGGGGGAAACTGCTGCTATTTGGAACCCTAACACTCCAGCCTTTTGTGTTATATGATAGGGGGCGCCAATGTCATCTTGCTACTTCCTGCTGGACAGGGTTGATGCTGGGGGTGTAGGCTGGTCCACTAGGCAGCAGGGTCTCTCCATGCATCTGAACAGGTTCCTCGATGGTTGACAGGCATTCATATACATGTGAAGGGAAGGAAAGTAGCAACTGATTAAAATTAGTATGTGTTAGTTTTTGGATCTGGTTCTGAAAATATCTGACAAGGCAAGGAGCAATGGTTAACACCAAAGTGATAGAAAGCAGAGGGCCCAATAAGGGCAGAAGCCAAGGAGTTAGTCCTGTAAAAGTGTCCCATTGAGATGACTGTTGGTACTGGGAATTTTTAAGTGAAAGATTTTTTGCTACCTGTTTGAGTTGTTCTATGTCATGTTCGACCTTACTGGATTGGTTGATAAAATAACAGCATTCTTCACCCAGAAAAATACAGGTTCCCCCTTTTTCTGCAGTTAATAGATCCAGGGCTTGCCTGTTCTGGAGTGCAACTTCAGGTAGGGAGGATAATTGTTGTTGTAGGAACTGGATTGACTGGGCTGTAGTTTCCACTGTTGCAGTGAGCTCTTGTCTGAGGTCCTCTATTTCTTCAGAAAGATGCTGGGTTGAGATCAGCGTGTGTCCCAAGCCTCCAGCAGCGAGTCCTGTGGCTGCCACTGATGCCACCAGGCTAACTCCTACCAGGACTGCCAAGGTGGCTGACCTCTTTGTTCTGGTTCCTTCTGTCCCTGTGGATAAGACATCATACACCTCTCCTGGTGTGTATAGGGTTAGTATGGGGATGAGAATGACTGGAGCACAGGTGTCCTCAATCTGTGGAGAGATACAGGAGTATATTTTGGAAGAACAGAGAAAGAGCTGTCCCGAGGTTATAGCAGTATCTTCCTTAATTGTTACATTTCGGCTTGATGAGTGTGGGCATTTAGAGGTTTGTGGAGTCCAACACTCTGTTTTGTTAAGAAAATGGGGAGGGGCAAAGAGAAAGAGTGTGGAGAATGGGAGAGAAATAGAAAGGGAGAGCTTTTGCATGAGATCCCTGCCAAGTAGGGGGGTTGGGCAGGTGGGCATAACCAGGAAGGAGTGAGTTAAAGGCACCTTCCAGAATACACAGGCTAAGGGTCCTGTTGATTTGGGGTTGTGAGGCTTCCCATCAACACCCACCACAGAGATCTGTGAGGGAAAAACTTTACCAGAGTAGGAAGGGAGAACTGACCATGACGTGCCAGTGTCAATAATGAAATTAATAATCTTAACCGCCACCATGGCTGAAACCCTGGGCTCCTCCATTGTGATAGTCATAGAAGCGGTGGGAGCCAGGAAGCCAGGGCGTCATCAGTCTTCAGCCACCAGGCCTAGAAGATCATTCACTGAACCCTGTAAATGAGGCTGGGTCTGGGAGGTGAGTGGCCTTCCGTGGCATTGCAAAGAAGGACAATCAATGCTCCAGTGACCTTGTAGCCCACAGGAAGGACAGGGTCCGGATGGTGGCCGTGGGTTAGGGCATTGTCTTACTCAATGTCCAGTCACTCCGCACTTGAAGCAGGGTCCTGGCGGATGTCGTTGGGCCCCATTGGTGTTCGAAGTGTTCTTGGGAGGAGCCCTTAGGACTGCAGCCATAAGCTGGTACTTTTGCTTGGACAGGGTAAGCTTGTCTGCCTTCTCCTGTTCTTCTCGGTTATAAAATACTTTAAATGCCATGTCCAACAGATCTCTCGTGGGGGTTTCAGGGCCCTTGTCTAAGCACCTAAGTTTTCTTCTAATATCTGCAGCTGATTGTAAGATAAAGTGGTGGTGAAGCATAAGCTGTCCCTCTGCAGACTCTGGGTCATACTTGGTATACTGGAGTCTGTCCATAAACTGGAGTCTGTCCATAAACTGAGGTGGGGTTTCAGCAGAGCCCTGAGTAATCAATCTAAGCTTTTCAAAGTTAACTACCTTAGGGGGCGAAGCTCTCTGAAGACCTGGCAGGAGGCAAGTGATCATGTAGTCCCTGGCTGCTCTACCTGGGAAGGTCTTGCCTGACCTCCTGGTGGGGGTTGGTAATCCCACCCAGGGTCCTGAAGGGGAACTGCCTCACTGCCAATAGGGTGAGCTTGGTTAGTAGAATGAAGCTCATTAGCATATTCCTGTGCTTCTGTCCAGACCCTATGTCTCTCATCAGGGGTGAGGGTAGACTGGAGAATAATGAAGAGATCATGCCAGGTTAGATCATAGCTGCAAGGAATATATTTAAACTCTTGTATGAAGTGAGTAGGATTAGTGGAAAAGGAACCGATTTTACACTCTAGTTGAGAAAGATCTCCAAGAGAGAAAGGCACATGGACTTTGACAATCCCTTCCACGCCTGTCACCTCCCTGAGGGGAAAAATGCCATGGGAAGGGGGCTGAGACTGGGTATGGAAACGGGTATGGGTTGACATGGGGGAGGGGTTGGAAGGAGGCAGAAGAGAAGGAGAAGAGGAGTCCTGGGAGGAAGCTGAAGTGGGAGAGATGGGAGGGGTGTCCTGTCCATGAGAGGATGTAGGGGCAGGGGCGTCTGAGGCAGGGTCTGGAGTTGAAGTAGAAGCAGATACAGGAGGGGTAAATGGGGTATTTGAGGTAGAAGTCAGAATGAGGTGTTTAAGATTCTGGATTTCCTTGAATAAAGGGGAATTAAGAGAGTGAGTGTCAGACTCAGAATGCTAAGGGAGGGGGAAGATAATGGAGAGGGAGTTTGAGACAGAGAAGGGAGGAGAGTTGGGCTGGCCCTTGGACTGGAAGGCAAGGGAGGGTATAGTGATGGGAGGGATTAGCACAGAGGTCAAGAAAGGCGTGGAAGTAGGGTAGTTCAGACTGCTTGCTGTTACGCTGGCAGAAGTTTTCCAAATCTTTTAAAATGTTGAGGTCTAAGGTTCCAGTGTTTGGCCAAACAGAGTTATTATCTAGTTTGTACTGAGGCCAGGAAGCGGTGCACAAGAATTTTAGGTGTTTTGATCTGATAGTGTGAGAAAATCCTAGCTTTTTTAAGCATTTAAATAAGCAGGCCAAAGGCGTCAGACCCTGAGGTTTTGAGTGTTTGGTTCCCAT
>NW_008349353.1:1099720-1112273 GCF_000622305.1 Nannospalax galili
CCCAAGGCTTCATGTGGAATAAATCTCCACACACACAGAGAGAGAGAGAGAGAGAGAGAGAGAGAGAGAGAGAGAGAGAAAGAGAGAGTGAGAGAGAGAGAAAGCAGGAAGAGAAAGGTTTGGCTTAGGTCATGTAAAAATGAGAACGAGAAGAATCAGGCAACAAAACAAAAGCGTCCTTTTTTTGTATTGCTGATTTGAGTTGAATTCCCAAACCCCAGGGCAGCATCCTGCAGTCACTGTGTGGGGGGGAATATGAGTTGTGCATGTCCCTGCCAGTGACCTCAGCGTCCTGTAGTCAAAGGCAGGGCAGAACCTCCCACACACCGGTGTGATTTCGAGCAAGCAAAAACGAGTTAGGAGAAGTTTTGCAATGTGGTGCATGACCAGCCAGTAGGAGCCAAAGTAGAAGGAAACAAGGTAGTGGGCCTGGAGGCCGAGATGGGCCGGGAATGAAGAAGACTGGAGAGGCCTAGATGAAGCTCAGAGTAGCCAGTGAATGGAGGGAGAGGAGAGAGAGAGAGGGAGAGCGAGAGAGTGAGAGAGAGAGAGAGAGAGAGAAGATGAGATATTAGGGGAAAGCAAAGGATGGCAGGATCAAGGAAGGGAAGGGAGCTGAGGTAGGGAAAAGGATTTGAGTGTGACAGGGAGGCAGGTCCAACTCCCAGGTGGGCATGGACAGGCCCAGTAACTGTGCCAGCCAGTTCAACAGTCTCAGAAACCAGTGCTGTCCAGTGGCCATGAGTGAGGGTCGGGAGTGACCGAATTTGACTGGAAAGGAGATGAAAAGAGAACTGGTGGAGAGTAGTGAAGGGGAAAGGGGAGAGAGAGAGAAGGAGAGAGAGCTGAAAGGAATGGGAGAGGGCAGAGAGGTAGAGGGTGGAAGTGTACCTTAATGCCAAATCACTGTGTTCGCAGAGGCCAGTAATGACAAGCGAGTCCGAAAGTTTTACGTGCGAGGTCCCTTGAAGTAAGAGCCAGGTTTTGGTACCATCTGATAGGTATGAATGTTGGAGAGAGCGGGCGGTGGAGAGCACGAGCGGATGGATGAGGCACTGAGGCACAGATGGAATTCTCAGCGGGATACAGCTTTATTTCGCACAGGGCACCTTTCCCTCGGGGAAGGGAAAGATGTCAGGGAAAGATGTCAGGGAAGGGAAAGAAAGGGAAGGGAAAGCAGGGAAGGGAAGGGAAGGGAAAGATGTCAGGGAAGGGAAGGGTGTCAGGGAAAGATGTCAGGGAACGGAATGGTGTCAGGGAAAGAAGTCTGCCCATGGGTTGTGAGCTGGGACTTTATATATGGGGGCTTTAGGGTGTGGAAGGGGGGAATGTTTGGGGGAGAAATCAGGGAGGGGGAAGCAAGCAGGAAAAGCCTGGCTCGTTCAGTCTGCCAGGTGGGATTAGGGTCTGGAAGTGTTTACTTTTTCTCTCTTAAGATAAGAGAAAAGCTTGTTGTGATAAACAGCTTCTAAAATCTCTGGTTAATAGGTAGAATCTGCTTATCTTTGGAGATCAGAGGAGAGGCAGGCTGCTTCTCAGCAGAGTTTGTTTCCCTTGACTCCAAAGGTCAAGGTGAGGTCCCTGTTGGGGAGGGGGGAAACTGCTGCTATTTGGAACCCTAACATTTTCACATTAAGGTAGTGCCTGTCCTTGATAGTGAGGTGAGTTTCTTGCAGACAACAAAAGATGTTTTTTTTTTTTTCTTAATCCATTCAACTAGTCTGTTTCTTTTGACTCAGGAGTTCAGTCCATTGATATTTAAAGTTGTTAATGAAAGATGTATATTGAATCCTGTCAGTTTTATTCCTGTTCACATTCTTGATATATCTGTGCATTTCCACAGTCATACCTTCATTGATTTTCTTTCCTTAACCCCTTGGTATAGTTGTTCCATTCTTCAGCTTTTTGTATTGCTTCAAGAACTCTCTGAAGGGTTAGTTTTGTGGAAATGAATCCTTTCAGACTATTTATATCATGGAAGATTTTTCTTTCCCCTTCGACTATAATAGACATTTTGGCTGGATAATTTAATCTGGGTTGGCATCTGTGGTTGTTTAGAACTGGGAATACTTTGGTCCAGGCTCTTCTGGCTTTCATAGATTGCATTGAAAAGTCAGCTGTAATTCTGATGGGCTTTCCTTTATATGTAACTTGTTTTTCCTCTAGCAGCTTTCAGTATTCTTTCTTTGTTCTGTAACTTCAGTGTATTTTACTATGATGTGCCACGGAGAGTCTTTCTTTCATTGGGGAATTTTTCTTCTACAATCCTGTTGAAGATCTGGTCCATGCATTATCTTGAGGTTCTTCTCCTTTCTGTATATCTATGATTGGTATGTTTGGTCTTTTTGCATAGCACACAATTCCTGCATATTCCATTCTTGTATTTTCTTACATTTTTCATAAGCTTTGCTTTAGTGGTCTGATTCTTCCACTCTATCTTTCAGTATTGGTATTCTCTTTTCCATTTTTTCACCCTATTGATAAGTCTTTCTCCTGTCTTTTCTAACTGGCTTACTGAGTGTGTCACTTCCTTCTTCATTTCAGCCTGAGTATGCTTCAATATTTCTAACTCTTTTCTGAATTCATTCAGAAGTTTTTCCCTATCTTCTTTCAGTCCTTTGATTTCTTTGTGTGTTCTTTAAATTCACTGAATTCTTTTATCATGTTTATAATTTTTCTTTTGAGTTACAGGTCTTGTGTTATCTCTAGGGGGTTATCTCCTCTAGAGAACTGTTGGTACTTGGTGCAAATATATTATTTTGGTTTTTCACGTTATTATTTTTCCCTGTGACTTTGACATGTGGATTACTTTGTAGTTTCTGATTCTTGTGTGAGACTCAAAGCTTCCTTTGTTGAGTTTAGGACTGCTTCTTTTTGTAAACTTCAAGTGCTTTTGTTGTTCCCTTATTGAGCATCAAAAGCTGGTTGGTCTAAGCTTCAGGTTCTCTCTTTTGATTTTATATTGGAGTGGCCAAATTGCTTTCATCTTCAGTTGTCCCACAGAGGCTCAAGTCAGATGGGGATCAGATGCTCTCAGGCTTTCTCCTAAGATCTGGATCCCTCCAGGAAAGATGCAGACCTCAGCAATTAGGGGACTAGGCTGGCCCAGGAGCAGGAGCCATGAAAGACCCTGCTCCAGGAAGCTGAGGACTTGCCACCCAGTGATGCAAAGGGAGATAGGGAGAGGAAGGGGCCCGAGGGCTTTTGAGGACTACTGGAAGCAACTGGGTTGGTCTGGATGCAAATGATCAGGAAGCAGTGCAGACTGTGGGCCAAGAGCTCAGCCCAGTGGTCTACTATGCCAAAACAAGAAATGGTCCAGTACCCAGGCCAGGAGGAGAGATGGGGTTTGGGAGCCAGGAGGGTGAATGAGGGTAGAGGTGTCAAGGTGTGGTGGGTACTGTGGTTCCCACCCAGGAAAGATGCTGGCTCCAGGAAGCCTTCAGATGTGCCTTGTTCATTTTTTTAAGAGAACCGTTTCTGTCAATTTTCTGTTACCAATATAAACACAGCCAAATAAAATTATGATGTTACTTATATCAGAATGCTGTGGAAAGAATCATTGATTCTTAGTTATGGAAAGGAACTTGGTGATCCATAAATGATTATCTCAGTTAATTAAATTAGCATAATTTGTATTAGTGAAATGAATGGCTATATGTCAGCAACTTTTCAAATCTCTAAGAATTAGTGGGCCTCTATAATATTTACTGCTTTTATCAGTTGTCTACAGTAGTTTATCATTTAATGTAAAGACTATTGTATAAAGGATTCCAAACCAGACATAAATTTAGATCAAACATCTAATTAGGAGCTGGGGTTATACCTCAGTGGTATAGAACTTCTTGAAAGTTCATGAAACCCTAGGTTCAATGTCTAGTGTCAACATAAAACTCCCTAAACAAAACAAAATAAAACAAAACAAAAAAAAAACCTGTTTGCCTCAATCAATTTTATGTGATGCTAGAATATAAATATTAAAAACAATGCCATAAATTATGCCTTTAAGATCTAGACAGAGTACACATGGTATGGGTTTATTCTAAAAATAGTTTCCTAATTTCTGTTTCCACTTTTAAATTCAATACACATTCATTTAATCTTGTTAAGTGACTTGATTTTTTTTGTTCTAATAATTTGGAGAATGCATGCCTCCTTTTAATCTTCAGATGCTTAACTGTGAATTACTAACACTGCCTACTGCAGAACCTCCAGACCTGCTCCCCATGGGGTTAGCCAATGCTCACTCTGCTGCTGCTAGAGTTTCTTTTCCTTTTCCTAATATGTTAGTGTCAGTGTAATCTGTTGATGACCAAAATATTTCCTGTGGAGATTAAGTTTTCTGAATAAATTAGTCTGCAAAGTGCTAATTATAAGACTCTCTTTAAAGACCCAAGATCATATAGTAATATATCCTGTATGTTTTCTTTCCAGAAATGCAATTGCATTTAGCCTTCTGATTTTCTTTATGTTTGATCTTCAATGAGACCTAGCAAATTTTCTATGTCCTGGAAGTCTCCCATTTTTCTCCTGACTAGAAATCATAACCTTTGTAATAATATGACAATTTAAAAACATTAAAATTAAAAAAAATATATTTGGCAAAATTATTTCCTGATAACTTTACATTTCCTGAACAGCTACTGTCTTTTATTCATTTTGATATTTTGTGGTGTTGGTAATCAAACCCACCCCCATGCATGTAAGACAAATATACTACTGCTGAGTAAAATATCAAACATGACTTCAAAATTGCATTAATCATCTCAGTTTTCTTGGGAGAAACGAGGCATATCCAGTTTACACAAAGAATAAACAAAACGTGAAATAAATTAAATTAAAAAATCAGGCTTCTACTAAGTACAATTTTTCTGTTTGCTTTAAAAGCCTTGACTTTGTTTCGCCTTTAATATACCTATTATGACAGCCATCAGTGGGGAAAATGCATGTGTGCTTTTGTTTTGTTTTCTTTCAGTGTCTGTGCCCTTCAACAATATGTGATAAAGCAAAATGTTATGCTAACACTGCAGTGAATGGAAAAACTGACAGAGGACTACTGGGAAACAAGAGTACGCCTATGCTTGGCAGTGCTCTGTGCACATTCCCCGTGCAAGTAACAAAATCGTAAAGCCTTTTATTTGGTGGGAGTGCAGAACAAGAAACTGATTTGACTCTGTACAAAATGTTCAGTGTTTTTGGAATTGTCTAGATCTCAATTATATTCAGTGGGGGAAATGAAATTGGCTATTATTTTAACTGACATAAAAGGGTGGAATTGAAGTGTTTCCTCTTTCCCTAGCTCCTATGGACAGTGAAATGGGAAAATGAATGGCTAGAATTTATAACCTCTTCTTGTAACAGGCTCTGACTGCTGCAAGGACAGAGCAGTAATCAGCTTGTCAGGAGTGTTCAGTTGATAGTAAGGACATCTAAACCCCTCCATTGAAGGGAAGGACATTTTAGGAACCTAGGAAACTTTATTCACATTTAAAAGTTGGGATTTCAATTTGAGCTTGTTGGAAATCACAGGTTAAAAGACATTTCAAATGATTAATCTTCATTCCATATATGAATATCATGTAAAGAAACATAAATTGGAAATTATTGTATCAAAATGAAAGGTCACTGTTCATAAGATAGGAATTATTACTATTATTATTATGATGATGATGACGACGATGGTTGTTATTATTATTGGACTTTTTCAGATGGACCTTCCTGTAGCCACACCTGGCTTGGAGCTCACTATGGAGACCAGGGTAGCCTAGATCTCACAGAGATCTGCCTGCCTCTGCCTCTCAAGTGTGGGGGTTAATGGCATATACCACCACGTCTGGATAATATTCTTGAAGATAAATACTCCTAATGTGTCCCGGCCCGTGGGACTTTCAACGGAGTACCTGGAGTGAGGAGTGGGGATTGAATGGGGCAAGAGACACAGAGAATGGAGACAAGACAGTACTCTGATCAAGTCTCTCCTTTATTGAACATCTGCACAAAGCTTTTATAGGGAAGCAGAGGAGGAAGAAGCTGGGCGGGAACTGTTTACCGCACATTCCACAGCCAGACCAGGAGGCAGGATGTTTTTACAGGATGAGGAAATTTACAAGGTTGAGGCAGAAAAACATGTTTTTCACAAAGTCATCGGCTACTCTTAAAAGGAAGTCAGAGGCTGAAGCTGTAAACAACTTGCTTTACAGAAAATAGTTACTATTTCTGGGTAGGGGGCCCATGGCTCCCTACAGGTCCCCCTTTTTTATTATAAACAAGAGCATGGGGCCAAGGCCGAATGATCCGTTAGTAGGGAACCACGCCTGTCTTAGGTTGGAGAACTTTCATCTGATGCTCACCCGTCATGGGCTAGGGCAGCTGCGTCGGCTGTCTGCCTGTCTTAGGTTGCTTATCAGTAAAAGTCTCTCTTACCCGTCTTTGGCTGACCGGTTCAGCTCTAAAGGGGACGACTGGTCACGTCATCATAAGGCCTGGCAGACTCAAAGGGGTCGTCTCGATCCTCGAGCTCCAGCCTGTGATAATGCACTTGAATAGGTTTAGCTGCCAGATCATTAATCTGACTCTTAATAAAGGCTGTGATCCTTTTGAAGACCCAGGGGTTGAAGGATATTATAGCCAGGATGGCTAGGAGGGGCCCCAATATGGTGGGCAAGAGGGTTGAAACCCAAGGTGATGTGGAAAACCAATTTTTATACCAACTGACCTGTTGATCCCTTTCACTTTTGTGCCACTCCAGCCCCTCCCTCAAGATCTTCATGCTATCTTTTACAGTACCAGTCTTATCTAGGTAAAAACATCATTTCTCTTTAAGAGCCGTACAAAGTCCCCCTTGCAAGCAAACAAAAGGACCCTAAGGGGACAAACAGTGTACAGCATGGAAGGGCATTACATAAATGATTAAAACAATGGTGCACAAAGCATGTGGAACAATTAATGAATCACGGAAAATATCACAGCATCATAGGCAAATTTGAGAGAGGAGAACGGTGGGTGCCAGGCGGTGGAAACAGTCCATAGGAAACACGAGCAGAGTCCAAAAACCAAGTCCAAAAAAACTGGGAACACAGGATGCGATGATGGATGGTGCAGTGATGACACAGGTGGTATAGAGTCTGGAGATGTTGCAAAGTGGACGAGGCATTTAGGTACCCAACATGCATTGTCAGCATTCTGCGGAAAAAACATAAACATGCCTCCTCCCCCAAATGAGGATAAGGGAGGATGTCACAATTTATCAGCTGTAGAGTGACCTAAAGGTGAAAACAAAGAGGGCAAGAGGAAACACATGGTAAAATGGACAGTTTGGTAGAGGTGACTGGAAACTGCCAGGAGCATAATTTATAGTGCCTTGACCCTGTGGAGCAAAAGAGATACTAAGTACCAAGCAGGTGTCCAAGGTAACATACAAGAAACAAAACGACAAGAGAGGGAGGACACACACCTTAGTTTTAGAACATTTAAGAGTAACACAAACATGGGTTGTCTAAAACACATCCATGGAACAATAAGGTGACAACGGGTAACCATGGAGACACAAACATACCATTTAAAGTGAGACAAACAAGGCAAAAATAGTTTATAACTGATATCAGTAAACTAATTTTGTAAGTTTTGTAGTGTGTTGTTTTATTTTTGACATCTATTGTAAACTCATGGAACCTGGAAAAGAGCAAAATAGAGTTGTAGCTCCTGTCACGAACTACCTGCTGCTCTAAGACTAATCACAAGCAGCTCCTGCCACAAGCCACCAGTTTAGAGTATTCCTCACAAGCTATTTCTGCCACAAAGCACTGTGCTGTCGAGAAAGACCACAGAAAGACAAGTTTTAAAACTGTCATTTTTTACACATTATCCACAGAGAGCCATGCCAGGCTCAGACTGAGAGAAATTTGTTAAATGATACTATCAAACCGAATTGAAACAAAACATGTTGGGAATGAGACCCAACACAGATCTGCAAAAGGCACAGTGTCAACATTCTGTGGACACGTCTGATTTACGTCCAAAGCATCACTGTGGATAGCCTTGGTCAGCGTCCTGAGCAGCTCTCCAACTGTTTTTCTGATTAATTACAGTACGCCTGTTTTTACAGTTTTAGTATATGATCAATCTAGATTAGGTCCCCCTGTCATGAACCCAAGGAGACCGACCCCTGAGGTGGAAGCCTTTTTAACCAAAGAAAATCTTGTATGCCAAGGCACTAAAACATGCAAGCTGCTCTCAGTTCTTCTCACAGAGTCAGAGGGTCAGTCTGAACTTGGAGAATTCTTGAGAACAGAAGTTTGTGAGAACTAGCATGAGTCTGAACAGAAAGGACCAGTTTCTGCCCTGAGTCAGCTTCTCACATTTTTAGCCTATACTACATTAGTTTGAAACAGCAAACAAGAGACATTAGACAGAAAACATCTTTAGATCTAAAGAACAGGCTTAAGTCTGAAGTGAAAGGGGCACAATTTCCCTCCAGAGTTAGCTGTTAGCATATTCAAGCAGCCTAGGTTTATAAAAATCATAGTATACATCATACAAACACCTACATTATTTACATGAACATCTGCCATACTCTTTCCTTCAGGAGGCAGAGGACCAAGAAACCTTGCTGCCAAAACTTCGATGTGTATTATTACAGTTAGGAATGGTAACCATTGTTGATGCCCACCGGACCGGGGCCTGAGAATCATGTTGAAAGGCAGTGTTATGGAGCCTCTCAGGCGCAGCCTGAAACTGGCTTCTCCTCTCACTTTTTAATAGAAGATTTCCGTGGAGATCTCTTTTGATCTACACTCCTTTGTCCAGTGTCTGCCTTTTTTACATCTAGGGCAGATCTTTGGAGCTCTTTTGCTATCAGTCTTTTGCTGGTCATTCCTTGTTTTGCATTCCCGGGTGAAATGCCCTCTCTTACCACATTTAGAACACCCCTTGCCTTTGTTTTTATATTTATTAGCCAAAATTTTTTTTACAGCTTGTCCACTAAAAGCTGCTGCCATGGCAAGTCCCTGCCGATAAGACGGACCTATATCTGAACACAGGCGTATATAACCAGTCAAATCAGTCTTTTTCCTGTAAGGCCTAATGGCTGCCTGGCAGACAGGATTAGCATTTTTATACGCCAACTGTTTCACATACTCAAGCCCTGCGTCAACATTTCCAAATATTTTCCCTGCTGTGGTCATTAACCAATGAACAAAACCTGCAAAGGCTCATCAGATCCCTGCTTAACTGAAATGAGAGAAGCTCCCAGGTCCCCTTTGACCTGGTTTTCTCCATGCTTTCATGGCAGCAACTTGAATTTATGCAAAAAGACCTGCATCATAGTGCATCTGTCGTTCACTGGATTCATACTGGCCTCCACCTATTAACATATCAAAATCCCATCCATTTCCAGTTTGTTGATTTTTTCCAGCTGTTTCTTTACAGTTGTTATAATACTGATTTCCATAACAAATAATCACCCCCACTAAGGACTGCCTTTACCGGAGTATTCCAATCAATAGGAGTTAGCCATTTTTTAGCCTCTCCTTCCACAAGAGCCAAGGTATATGGAGCTGTAGCCCCATACTGCAACATAGCAGCCTTTAATTCTTTGATTACCTGGAATTCATGTCCTCTATGATGTCTCCATGTCTGCCCCCAGTCATCAGTTGTTTCTGTTACGGGAAAAGCCTCCATATGGGAAGAAAACCTATCAGGGTCATTAAAGTCTCCTTTGTATAAATGGAGGCCGGGCCTTCGAGGATTGTGGCAAACTTTTTTCCTATCCACAACAGTTTTTTTACCTATTTTAAGTTTTTGTCATCCTCTTGAGTCCCCTTCCTTTTAACTGACCCAGAGGACTCCCTTTTTATATTTTGAGAAGAATCCTCATCTTCACTATCAAGAGAAATCAAGTCAGGCGTGTCCTTGGGAGTATCCGGAATTTCCCTCAATTCTGACTGAGAACTACTAAAACTTTCGCCACTTGTTCGTGGACTTTTCTCTCCGTCCCTCTACTCTGGGAACTTTACTAGTGCTAGATCTCTGCTGCTTACCTGCGGACCTTACCTTATTTAAGTGCCTGTTAAACAGGAACCTTTTCAGGTCCAAACACTATATAAAAGTCTTGTAATGCATCTCTCACTCTTTTTTATCTTTTTATACCTATGGCTCCCTCTTGGGGAAACCACGGACAAGTGTCCTTTACAAAATCAAAGAAGTGAAATAAATCTGTAGTTTTAACCTTTACTCCCCGTGTCTTTAAAGCACCCTTTAACTGCTTAACATAAAGCTCATGCTGGCTTAATTCTTGCCCTATGATCGGACATTTCCACTTACTTTTGGTTTCAGCCGAGGCAGGTTCCCACAGCGGCTCCGATGTGTCTCAAAATTTGTCGACCGCATTCCTTTTCACGTAGTCTCCCTCACTGCTGCCTCAGTATCCAATCCCCACGTTGGGCGCCAGATGTCCCGGCCCACAGGACTTTCAAAGGGGTACCTGGAGTGAGGAGTGGGGATTGAATGGGACAAGAGACACAGAATGGAGACAAGACAGTGCTCTGATCAAGTCTCATTTGCCTCTGCACAAAGCTTTTATAGGGAAGTAGAGGGCGAAGAAGCTGGGCAGGTAAGTTCCGCTGTTTACCACGCATTCCACAGCCAGACCACAGGCAGGATGTTTTTACAGGATGAGGAAATTTACAAGGTTGAGGCAGCAAAACATGTTTTTCACAAAGTCATGGCTACTCTTAAAAGGAAGTCAGAGGCTGAAGCTGTAAACAGCTTGCTTTACAGATAATAGTTACTATTTCTGGGTAGGGGGCCCAGGGCTCCCTACACTAATGTTGATCACAGTCCAAAAGTAACAAAATACACACTTTACATCTTTTCCCTAGATTGTCCCTTTGACAGTTTCAGAGACAAATATTAAAATGGCTTTTATATTATGAAGACTCTATAGAAAATTAAAATGAAATATTTATCTAATTTTAAAAACTCTACTTCCTTGTTAGTCATTCAGTTTCAACAGTTTTTCACCCACAGAGTAAAGCCTGTCAAATATTATCTTGGCAGTAAGAATTATTTCTGTGTTTCATTCAGTATAAATACTAAATTCTTCATTATTAATAAATTAATGTATTTATGCCATTAGTTACTGAATTTTATAGTTAGACTAATGTACTGTACTCCTAAAATTAATAAAATATGCAATTATATTAGGTAATTGTTATATATAACTGATTTATTTTGATAAATATTGGAATCAATGATTATTATTTTACATAATATATGAGTTTTACATTTTAGAAGAGATTAGCAATCTAATATTTCATACATTTAATTGTAAGCAATAACACCTGTTGACTAATCATCTGCCAAATGGCAATAAAGAGATACACAGTCTGAAACTGAGCCTACTATGCTGTCTTTAGTTTCTGATCTTGTGGCTCCATTCTGTGCAGTAGTTTAGCTTCCTCATACTATTCTGGGGGCAGTTGGTTTTAGATTCCATTCATTCTCCAATATTTAGCAGCCCTTTATTTTATTAAGAAAACATTTTTCAGTTGTGCTCATGACATATGATAGTTTCTAAATAAAACATATGCAACTTTGGTAATGTGAAGTCCATGGTCTGTTCTTTTAAAATGTGTTTCAATAGCATTTTTGTTAATGCCAGAGAACTTAGGGGAGGGAGAGTCAGTTGTTTTAAAGGATGTGGAACCTGGTAAATCAACTATGTTACAGTGGATGACCTCATACTCAGGTGTTTATAGACAATACAATTTGGACTTGATGCATTATTTTAAAAAAGAAAAAAGAAAAAGAAACAGAAAAAGAGAACATAAAGGTTGTTGAAGGATAACGACATTGGGCAGATCTGAGAGGAGTTAAGGAAGAGGAATGGCAATTGAATACAATCAAAATACATTGTCTGAAATTCTCACCATCAATAAAAATTTTATAGGAAAAAGATGTACAATGAATGATTTTAATATGAAGCAGGTAAGATAATGAAATTTGTGAATAAAAATACATAATATGCATTATTTCCAAGATATGTATTTTGGAGTCATAGTATAGTATGG
Organism: Nannospalax galili; assembly: GCF_000622305.1. Classification (NCBI taxonomy): domain Eukaryota; kingdom Metazoa; phylum Chordata; class Mammalia; order Rodentia; family Spalacidae; genus Nannospalax; species Nannospalax galili. The sequence continues at coordinate 1,111,789 of NW_008349353.1, forward strand.
GGAGTAAGTTTTCTGAATCTCTATTATTTCCTTTTTTAATTCAGTACTGGAAATTGGCAATTATCAAGTGTTTGGTGAAAGCATATTTTAAACAAGAATGAAGTTATTATGACACTTAAAACAGATATAATTATCATTAATTTAAAAGCAAATTATAAAATTGATTTCTTCATGTTGTAGATAGATTAAATGACTGAACAGATTTTTGCATTTTACCCAGAACTGAAATCCCTCCTGAAACATTTACCTGATATCAATATGCAGTAAATAATATAACAAAGAATGTGAGAAATGTGTGTAATGTGAATAAAGAATGTAAGAAATGTGAGACAAGAGATCAGGGGTAAGAAATGAGCTAAAATGGTTTATTATGGTGAGAATGTTCATTTTCTTATTTAATGCCTATATTTATACAAGGTGAGTTCTTAAAGATACCCACTTATAAAGAGACAGTAGAAATGTAATAACAAGAGAAATAAAAAATC
>NW_008349353.1:1112290-1116226 GCF_000622305.1 Nannospalax galili
TTGAGTCGTATCTAGACTATTCAGTTGGGCAGAGATGAGATTCCTAGTGAGAGAGAGAGAAAATAAAACTAGACTTTAAGAAAGAAGAAATGGTGATTTTGTTGTAAAGAAGAAGAGTTTATGTTATCAAAGAAGTCCCAACATGATAATATATTAGAACATATTCTAATATAATATGCTTTTTATAAAATCTCTAGTAACAGGAAATATAAATCCGCTTAGATTTATTGGGTTAATAATACCTTCTTTTATTTATATGAACATGAACTACAAGAGGGGCTGCAGCAGCATTGCCATCCCTAGCATGAAATTGTCCATGGCATCTTAGAATTCCTTGCAGTTCTGAGATTCAGGATAGCACCCTCCCTGCCTGTTTACACCACCTGCTGTGGTGTCAGGGCTGGCAATGCTCTAATTCACAGTATATAAATAGAAGACTCAGGTACCAAATCACATATTATATAGTCAAATTATCATTACTTTCTTATGGAACAATCAATAATTTTATTTGATTTTTCTAACATTTATTGTTCACCCAATGAGAAGATAGCAGTTATACCATTTGAAGGGAGTATCAATGAAATAAATCAGCTTTAGACAGCCCATCATAACTATGAGCTCATTTTTATGTTAGCTCCTCTTGCTTTGTCTTAATTCTCTTCCATAAATTCTCATTTTCTTTCTTCTTCTCTACATTCAGGGACTTATCATTTTTTTTAATGTTAAGGCCATTATTGTGAAATATCAACAGATAGTTTCTGAATATGCAAAACAATTACAATAAATTTGACTAAGAAGAGACATACTTAAGGAATTTTCAAGTCTGTCTTTCATATGTACTGTTTCCTAAGTTTGTTCAATCAGAAGTTCTCTGATGGAATTTAATATAAATCATTTCACTACTATTTTAAGAATTGATAGGAAAAAATATCTATAAAACTTGATTTGAAAGTCTGGAGAGATGGCTCGGAGGTTAAGAGCACTGGATGCTCTTGCAGAGGACCTCGATTTGGTTACCAGCCGCCACTTGGCAGGTAACAACCTTCTGTAACTCTAGTTCCCCAAAATCAGACTCCCTCTTCTCACCTCCATGAGCATTCTACAACATGGGTGTATGTACCTACCAACATTCAGACAATACATATATTATTATTATTATTATTATTATTATTATTATTATTATAAACTTGATTTTAGTACTTTCTATGAGGATACCCATGTGAGAAAAAGCTCAAAGTACAAATTTTAGGAAAAATATAAACAACCACAACTTAAAGCAGAATTCATTTTTAAAAACTGATAATTCATGATTTTCACACTGATATCTAGAATTAAAATATTAGAAGCCATAATCTAGTAATATTTATTCATTTTCAGAAAGTGAGATTTTGTTCTAACATAGGAACTGCTCTAAAAAGTAAAGAAAGGAAATCAGGTACAGGTAAATATATCAATATTTACATTTCTATACCCATAAATACTCAAACACAAGACTATCACATAAGGAATGTATTAAATTAAAACCACACTTAATGCGTTCAATGTCTTTCAATATGCATATAAAATATGGTTGCTTATATAAGCATTTAATTTTTAATTTTTTAAAATTTATTAGTTTTATTTTATGTGTATGCATGTATTGCCTACATGTAGGTAAGTGAACTTGTGTTGTGCAATGCCTGGGGAGGACAGAAGAAGCTGTCGGATCCCCTGGAACTGGAATTACAGACAGTTGTTAGCTGCCATGTGGGTGCTGGGATTCGAACCCATGTTTTCTGCCAGAACAACCAGTGTTCTTAACCTCTGAGCCATCACTGCAGCCCCATAACTATATAATCTTATACTCAGTATCAATATATTTATGAGATATTACTGTAGAGGGTCAGAGAGACAATCGTTAAACAATTTATGTGATAAATGGAAGGAATGAACTAGAGCAGATTTGGAGCTAAAGAAACTAATTAAGCAAGTATACACAGAGATGCAGATATGTTTGGTACAGAAATATTTTCAAATAAATTTTAAAATGACACAAAAAGAAATATAAAGCTTCAATTTACCTATTTATAGAATAAGCCATATTCCACCTGAAATCAGCCTAGACTTATCCGCATTGAGACTTTACATATGAATAATACATATGAAAGTTTAAACATAAGTCTCCGTTTGACATCAAGTCAAACCAATTAAGTCAGGTAAGGAAGGAAAAAAATCATGTAGGCAAAGATTTCTCCATAGACTTGTATTTACCCATGGTTTTACTTTTCCAAAATATCATAAGAAATCATAATCACAGCAAGGTATCTATGGAGAACAAAGCAAACTTACCTTTGTAAGATATAGAACCCTCAAATCTATTTTTCACATTTTAAACAAGAATTTATTTTCAACTATTCTTAAGGAGCCCTCAGCAATGAAAACATTTTTGGGTAGGGACAGGTCTAAATCGGTAGCAATTGCTTTAAATGATCTGCAGTGTTTCAAAAAGCTACCACTTTACTTTTGGTGCATTTGTGATATATGTTTATCATACTTAAAATGGTCATATACAAACACATGTATATACACACCACTATAACTAAAAGTAGCAAATAAAGCATTATATGATTTTTAATGTGAATTTTTCAACAAAATATATTTTATCATTCCTCAATGTGCATATTGATAACGTTTTTTCTCAATAGTGTACATTTTTATTTCTACAGATAAAGTAGCATTTAGGCCAATTTTCCAAATGGATCAGCTTTGTTTAAAACAAAAAGTGAACTACTCTGTTACCTGATACAAAGGGAGAAATGGAGGGCTCTTTGTCAGGAACAATGCAAGTTTTCAGATTATACCAGATTTGAAAGCTAATTCCTCAGATTGTCCTGTCTCTTAGATGTGAGCAGGAGTTTCAAGACTCTGTGTCAGGGATAAAAGGGAATTTATAATTCACAACAATAGCTGTGACCATATGTCAGCATTTGTGTTATTCCTAATATCAAGTTCCCACTCTCTGACAGGAAAACGTACAGTGATTCCTGAATAGGGCTGGCTATGTAATGTAGAGGAAGCCCAAGCCTAGGAATCCTCAGCCCTACCCCAAGCAATTCTATGACATGGCCTGCCCTGGGAGCAGATGTTATCTTTATCTTATGGGAAAAAATTGAACCTAAGTTGTTCTTTGCTCAGAGAAAATCCTCTCTATCTTCCAAGCCTTCTCATTCTCTAAATATTCATGAAAGATAATCTTAAGAAAAGTACCCAGGCTTTCTGCTCATAGAGACCCATAGAGAAGTGTTTTCTATTAATACCTAACAGAATTTTAGCTTTAAAGAGTAGTCCAGTTAAAAATCCAATTGATATTTTGCTTAATTTATTTTTTGCTTAATTCATATTTTGCTTATATTTCATCCTGGTAAAGTTTTACATGTTTGTGAATTCATATAATTTTGTTTTAACTGAAAAGCACTGTGAAACCTTGAAAATAATTTCCTTCCTATTTTAAAATTGCGTTTTCAAACAGCATGCAAAATGATTGGAAATTTGTGCTTGTTTTATATTGTGGATAGGAATAAGTCTTTTTAAAATAAATTATTTTTAAATTAAGTTATATGACCTATTTTTATAATATGGTACTTTCCCAATAATTTGTAGCTTTACATAAATCAAGAATAAGAGATTAAGAGAAATTCCTCTTTTCTTCTAATTTTCTCAAAAGACAGATATTTCTGTATTAATTAGAATTGCTTATTTGCCAAACTTATTTGCCAACTAAATTTTAAAAGTAATCTAAATTTTTTTTCTTTAAACAGAGTATGTGACATTTGTATTTTTCTACATGTTATTTAATACTTCTTTATAGCTCTAAAATGTAGCAAAATAACAATAGTACTTATGCAATGTTTCATGTTAAGTTACTCACAGCTGTTATTATTAGTAAATTATAAAATG
>NW_008349353.1:1116310-1163430 GCF_000622305.1 Nannospalax galili
AAATTATACAAGAAAATTGACTTGTTTCATTGGCTTTACAATTATGCATAAGAATTAGTGCAGACGTATGCTTAATAACATTCAAAGGCAAATAAATATTTCTCATTGCTTTTTCTAAATAAATATTAGTGGTTACATTCAAGGAATTATTAGGAAGATTGCATTGCTATCCATTATTAGACACCAAAAATTTCCAGGGGAAAAAGACAACTTGTATCTCTCTTAAAGTCCTAACTCTAAGGTATTAAGAAAGGGCTGGAGAGCTGGTGTAGCCCTTAAACGCTCAGGCTCACACCATAAAGTACTAAAAAACTTGTGTATGACAGCATCCAAAAAAAGTGGATCATGTTATTAGTGGAATTAAGGATGTGAATTAGAAATGGATATATGCCTCTTTTATTATACCATTAACATTTTTTAGCTTTAAAATTACTGGTTATCATAGGCAGAGACAGATTTTTAAAAATGTGTTGTAATATAGGAAACAGCTTCCTCCCAAGGATAGTTGGGGTGTGTGTGTGTGTGAGCGTGTGTGTGTGTGTGTATCTAAGTGTGTGTGTGTGTGTGTGTGTGTGTGTGTGTTGCATCCAAATGCAAAGACTAGAGCAAGAATTAGGGTGTTTTACTTTGTCTATTTTATTCTCCACACATTGTTTCTCACATGTACACAGGCAATACACACATATATATATAAAATAATAATAATATTAACAATAATAATTAGTAATAAAGAACACATTCTTTTAGAAATGTTACTGATAAGAGTGAACTCAGGGGCTGGACAGTTGGCTCAAAAGATAAGCACAATGGCTGCTCTTGCAGAAGACCCTGGTTTAAATCCTAGTGCCCATATGGCAGCTAACAATCTTCAATGACTCCAGTTCCAGAGGATCAATGCCCTCTTCTGACTTCCATAGACATTGCATGACATGGGTGAACTTACAGATCATCTACTCATACACATAAAATAAAAAATAATAAAGTATTAGAAATTAGTTTTTGATTTGAGTTTTTGTTTTGTTTTGTTTATATGTTTGCTTGTTTAATTCAATGTTGGACATAGCACAGGCTGGCCTTCAAGACACTATGTATGTAGTCCAAAATGGCATTGATATGTGGATGCTACTGACTCAGCCCATCTACCTCTCCACGGTAAGAATGGAATTCATTGATAAATAAATCTCAATATATGTTAACTATGCTCTATTTAAAACCTAAAAATCATGATTAATTGAATTAACCAGTAACCATGAGACATTTTAAACTCTTGATAACCTACTGTTAAGAACTGTTCTTTAAAATTATTTCCTGTCATGTTTCCTCTTCCACTTAGTAAATCTACTAATGTGAAATCTCTTTTACTTTATTTTTATACATTTAAATATTTTCATTGAGTTTAACAATAACTTTAACTTCTTTCATCAGTTTCATTATGAAAAGTTAAAAACTCAATTAAAATATAATACATGAGTGGCTGGAGAGACGTCACAGCTATTAGGGCAACTGACTGCTGTTTCAGAGGACCTCCTTTTGATTTCCAGTGTCCACATGGTAACTACCAACTGATCAAAATTGCAATAAATATTTTCATTGAGTTTAACAATAACTTTAACTTCTTTCATCAGTTTCATTATGAAAAGTTAAAAACTCAATTAAAATATAATACATGAGTGGCTGGAGAGATGTCACAGCTATTAGGGCAACTGACTGCTGTTTCAGAGGACCTCCTTTTGATTTCCAGTGTCCACATGGTAACTACCAACTGATCAAAATTGCAATTCATGACTTTAATCCCAGCACTTGGGAGGCAGAGGCAGAAGTATCTCTGTGAGTTCAAGGCCAGCCTGGTCTACATAGTGTGTTCCAGGAAAGCTGGGGCTACAGGGAGACCCTGTCTCAAAAAGACCAAAAAAAAAAAAAAAACCCAAACAACCAAAAGATAAAACTGCAATTCATGGAGAACTAATGCCTTTTTCTGGCCCTGCCAGCATTGTATGCATGGGGGGCACTTATCTACTTGCAGCAAATCACTCCTATACATAACACAATAATAATGAACTTAAAAAATTAAAAATATATTGCAAGAAAAAATGAAGTCTTTGGAATAATTCTGGAATAAAAAGATTGTTTTTCTTCTCTTTTTTATAAATAAATAATTTATTGAGAATTTCATATATACATATAAGGTGTTTTGGTCAAATCCATGCCCTTTGACTCCCCTCAAAATCCTCCCATACCTCCCCATCACTTTTTTCTGATACCTTCATGTACTCTTTCTTCTTTGATTTATTTATTTTTTTAATGTGGCTTTTGGCTCCTCTAACATACCCTCCTCTGAAGAGGTAACCCTAAAAGCTTTTAAGGATTAGCTAAATGTTCCTAAATATTTTTGACATTTTTGGTCTTTGGAATGGAGTATGTTGCTAAGAGGCCCAAAGACTTTATGAGTTTTAGACAAGAAACTGGTTACTTTTCTTTAGGGTCTTTTTACACTAACTGTCTAGCCAGCTCCTACCTTCTATTCTTATCACACCATCTTCTCAAGAGGTCACCCAAATTGCCAATAGGGAATAAGGACACAGACCACTCTGACTTCTTCCATGCTAAACAGGGATGCAGGGTGAGGCAGTTGGAGTACCCCTTCAGTGGGTCTATCTAAAAGACTCCCAAATTGCATACTTTCTTTTTGGGTGTTTAAGACCATACTGTTGGCCCTAATAAATCAATTTATTTTTACAGTTAAGGTCATTTGAGGATCTGATCCTCAAGGGTCATATGGGCTTGGGAGGAGCTCCTGGCTTCTTTCTTTTACCAGTTCCATCTATGTGATGTAAGTCAAAGGCCTTGCTCAACTATTTCTGGTTTCACTTGGAAGCAAGAATGAGATGTTTCCTCTGAGTTGACCCTCCTCTTTGTAGAATGGACACTGGTTCAAGACCATCTCATGGGGTCTCCATCTCCTCCCTGAACAAGAAGACAGGTGACTCATGACAGTTACAGGACATTTTGAGAGATATTCTATAGTCCCCTGGAACTTAGTTGACCTTAGAGGGCAAGGGGCAAAAACTTTCCTTTAAGTCCCTTTGACCACATTAGTATAGGCCTCAAACTATGGCTGTTAAACATCCAATAAGGTTAGTTCCATCAGTCTGGTACCTTAATTATCATGTGCTATGTAGATAAGGCTTGGGTAAAAAAACAAATATTCTCAGACAAACCTTGACTAGATATATATTTTGTTCCTTAAATTCGTTGACTTAACTATGACCATAAATTTTAAGATTTTGTGTATATTATTATTTTTAAATATTTTATTTATCATTTTATGTGTATGCGTGTATTGCCTGCATGTAGAAAAGTGCATTCCTGCCATGCAATGCCCACGGGGGACAAAAGAGGCTATCAGATCTCCTGCAACTGGAGTTATGGATAGTTGTTAGCTGCTCTGCTGGGTGCTGTGATTTGAACTTGGGTCTTCTGCAAGAACAGTGTTCTTAACCACTGAGCCATCTCTCCAGCCCCATGTATATTATTTTTGTGTCATCCTTTATATATCATAACAAATCTAAACATATTTTCATCACTTGCTTAGGCTTTCTCATTTTTTTCTCTTTTGGAAAATATCTCCATTCTCATATCCTTTTAACATCTTTTACATTCTCAATCGGGGAAAAGCAAATCAAAAACACCTTAAGGTATCATCTTACCCAATAAGACTGGCTAGGATCAAGACAAAAAAAATGATACAAAATGCTGGTGAGGATGTGGAGAAAGGGGAATGCTCATTCACTGCTGGTAGGATTGAAAACTCATGCAACCTCTTTGGAAAACAGTGTGGAGACCTCTTAAAAGCTTAAAAATGAACCTACCATATGACCTGGTTATATCACTCCTTGGCATATACTCAAAGGACTCATCCCTTTGTAGAAACACTTGTACAACCATGTTTGTTGCTGCTCTTTTCACAATAGCTAAGAGATGGAAGCAACCTGAGTGTCCCTCAACTGACAAGTAGTTAACAAAAATGGGGTATATTTACACAATGGAGTTCTATTCAGCAGTAAAGAAAGATGAAATAATGAAATTTGCAGGTAAGTGGATGGATCTAGAAACTGTTATACTAAGTAAAGTATCACAGACTCAGAAATACAAATGACATATATTCTCCCTCATATGTGGATCCTAGCAATAAATCCTTTTAAATTCCATGTCCTTTTAATAAGATGGTGTGATAAAGCAGTCCCTTCAATCATCACTTCAGCTGAGTCTGATCACTAAACATTGTCACAACTGTGCTTGTTGATGGATGCGCTCATTTATTAAAAGAGGGCCAAGCAAGGTCACTGGACCCTCAGGGGATTATCCAGGAACTCTTCCTAGCCAACTGTATGTAATTTGACCCTAATCACACATGGCCTCCTGGATTAAAGGAAGGCTAAATTATACAATCTGGGGAAGTCTAGGTAGGGAAGGCATGACCCATGCTGGGTAAAGGATTTCCAGTGTGCATACCCTCAGGTCATACATACTTCACAGCAACCCCTCAGTTACCTGGTAAGTAAGCTCAATAAATTCATTGGTTCGCCAATAAAACTTTGATCATACATTGGCTTGACATGAGAACCTTAAAAGGGAATAAACATTGCTTAGCAGCCCCAGGAGAAGAAGTCTCACAACAGATGGAAAATTTATTTGTTAATGCTATTATGTCTCACAATTATTTAAAAGAAAAAAAGATGAAAATGTAAAAGATGTTGAAAGGATATGGGAATGGAGATATTTTTCTTCTCTTTTTTGAGAGAGAAAAAAATTTAAAGAACAAAGATTTCTGTAGGGAAAACTAATATTATTCCAAATTTATCAATGACATTATTTTATGAACATTCAATGTTACAACTTATTCTTACACATTTTTAAGTAAAAATCCATTATGATGATAAACTCTTGTGAAAGGTAGATGAACTAGAAGATAATATAAAGGCACGTGTTATATTATGTCATTATGAAACACATTATTTTATGTGCAACTCAAAATTAATTTAAATAAAGTGAATAAACCAAATGCTGGCTAACATGAAGCCAAAAGGGAGCGCTATTGGTGGGAATGGAAACTAGTTCAGAAACAATGGGAATCAATATGGAGCTTCCACACCAATCTAAGAGCAAACATACCATTCACCTCAACTATAGTACTCCTTGGTACGTACCCAAAGGACTCCAAGTCAATATACCGTGAAAAGTCCATTGTAGTAGACATTGCACATCAATGTTTAATGTAGCATTATTCACAGTAGCTAAGTTATTGACCTGAAATAAGTGTGTATCAACAGAAATGGATAAAGAATATTGCTATATATGCACAATAAAACTTTTTCAGTCATAAAGAGGAATAAAATTATTCCATTGTCAGAAAAAATGAATGCAAATTGAGATGATTATATTAGGAGAAATAAATCATTGTTAGAAAAATGAATATTGCATGATGTAATTTGTGGGATGCAGATTTAATATGGATAAACAAAATTGTGTATGTACATGAAATAAAAGTAGAAGAAAGCTGTTTAGTGGACAAAGGACACTAAAGGAAAGTTGAAGGGTGAGAAAGGTGAAGTTAGCAGTGTGTGTGGGGATATGCTTAAATACATTGTATACATATATAAAAATAGCTTAATGTAAACCAATTCAGTAAAAGCAAAATTTCCAAATCCCTTGATAATCCCTAAAGTCATCATCACTTGTATGCAGAGCCTCTCCTGAAAATCCCTCTGAAATTTACTTTGCCTCTCAGTTATTTATAAAATATTATGCTATAAAAATGTGGGACATTTTAGCTAAATGCAAAAAGAGTAATCAAAAGTAATTGAACAAAAAGCATAACATTAGTTGGCGTATATAAGGTTGCTTGACCATGTCCTGGCTGTGCTACAAATCAGTGGTGACATCACCCCTGCTTACACTGTCCTACAGCCAAGGAACTCCTACCACACATTAGGAAAAACTTCAAATCTAGCTAATGTTCTAACGGGTTGACTATCAACTGGGGTTAGCTCTACTCACTGAAATCTTCAACAATGTTTGAATATACTTCCTCTACCACCACTTCCTTCTAGTTTTTTTTTTTTTTCCCTAACAGAAAGTACCTGACATTTTTGTGATTGAAAAGACATTCACTCTTGAAGAAACCCTGGTTTTATTTATTCAAATGTTTCATACAAAGTTACATATTGTTAGACCTAATTTAGATCTTACAACAAGTTTATTTTGTTTTTTCTTAAAGCTGGGGATGGTGGCTCATATCTGATCCCAGCACTGGTGAGGCGGAGTCAAGAGTTTCATTGCCAATTCTCAGACAGCCTGGGATGTTTGTGTGTTCTAGTCTAGGACTTCAGCATGAGGCTCTATCTCAAACCACGCCCCCCCCCCCAAAATAGACAAAGACAGACAGATGGGACAAATTTAGTCATATGTACTGAATATAAGATTTCTTAAAATTTTTAATTGAATTTTTTTCCTTTTTCATAAAAATAAATTGGTGATATTTCTACTCCCCTATTCTCACACCCTTAATTCCCTCACCTAATTTAATGCACCTTAGTATTTGTATAATAGGGCTTATAGAGTCCCAACTGTCCTTCATTGTGCGTCCATCCAGTGGAGCTGGGATTATCTACCAAAAGTCCTATCCTTATAACAGACTGTCTCGCCCTTTCCCAAAAGCCATCAATTCCCAAAAGTTTAGGTTAGGTTGGGATTTCTTACTGAGTTCCCCATATCTATGCTGAGATTTTGTCTGGTTCAAGCTTTTATGGGAATTGTGTGTGCTGTCACCATTGCTGTGTGCTCATATATATAATAGACCAGCTGTCTGGTCTTATAATCTTTCCAACCCCTATTCTGTAATGACATCTGAGTTTGGAGGCAAGAGTGAGAAATGGGTGTCCTATTCAGGGATAAACACTGTGCAGCCTCCTACCTCTTATTCTCCACACACTGGCCAGTTGATTGCTTCTGTCTTAATTATCTGCTGCATAAGGAAATTTCTCTGGTGAGAGTTGAGTGATACACAAATCTTATGTGTACAGGCTGTACTGAAAATCTGTCACTTAGGGCTAAGTGTCTCATAGGCAATTATGTTCTGCTTTTCATCAGTTGTAGAAATCTGTGTTGGTCTCCATCTATTTAAGAAAAAAGTATATTTGATAAATAATGAGAGGTGCACTTGTCTATAAATATAAAGATGCATATTTAGAATACAGTAAAAAATTTTGTTGGCCTAGAGTAATAAAAAAGTAGGGTTTCTCTAAGATATATGACCTCTCTAGCCATGTGCATTTGGCTATTTTTATAATATCATACATAAGTTCCTTCACAAGGAGCAGGCCTTAATTCCAATTCAACAACTATTTATTACTCCCAAGATAAAAGTGCCACTGATGCATCAATACTGAAAGTTTGCTTGGCCAGTCATTGTCATTCTCAGGTTTGATGACTGGAAAGGAACATTGATTGGTTTCTACTTTGGCAGCTTGCATAATATCCTCTGATCATGAAAGCCAGTCTTCAGGGAACAGAGGTCCAGTTCAGGTCCAGCTAAGTTGCTCCACATCCTGTGTTTGAACTATGACCTGTCATCAGAAATAGAGTCTTAACCTCATGTTCTGGTAAGCAATCAAGGGATGTTCTAATAGCGTGTGTTACTTTTGGTATCTCTTGGACTACTTTTACCAAAAACTCAAAGGGAGTTTTCTTCATCCTGGCACTGTGTTCATTGTTGTATAGCCTTTTAAATATAGAACATGCAGTTCTCTATATAGTGTATGTGTACTTCTCAGTTATACTTTGAACCAATACATTTTCCTGTGCTTTTTCACAGCATAAGTTATTTATCTCTCCTCTCACTCCCTCTGTATAACCTGCCCTCTTTTTCTGTATCTCCCCATGATAACCCCACTCTCAAGTACCTTCTTCCCCTTTAACCTGTTCATGCTTCCTTATTTTCCTGGCTCATGCAGTTACCTCAGGATAAATACTCACTTCAAAGTATTTTAAACTATTATTTCTGCAGTAAAATGAGTCCTTTGGGTATATGCCAAGGAAGAGTATAACCTGTTCATATTGTAGCTCTATTTGTAGCTTTTTTAGAGTTCTTCATGTTAGTTTTCACAGTGGTTACACTAGTTGTAATCTTACCATCACATTTCCTCATATTCTTGATGGCATTTTATGTCATTTATTTTCTTTCTATTTATTTATCCATTTTTATTAAATTTTTAGGATTTTCACACAATATAATTTGATGGTATTTAGACGCCCTCCCCCATCTGCACCTTCCTCACTGCCCCTCCCAATTCAATGTACTCTACTAAATCTAAAATACAGCTTATAGCATCTAATTTGTGTTCCCACATGTCCCTCAGCACGTGTCCATCCTTTGGAGTAGGGTCAACCTACCAAGACAGTCACATCTCTAAAAGAGTTTGTCTTTCCCATTCACAGCTGCCATCATTTGCCAAAGTTCCTTAGACAGGTTTGATATTTCTTCCCCTGGTCTATGCTGGTACTTTGCCTGGTTTGAACTTGTGCATTCTGTCACCATTGTTATAAGATCTTATATGTAACTGACAGGCTGTCTGAACAACTCTCCTTGTGGTAATCTACCAACTCTGGCTCTTACAATCTTGATTTCCCCCTTCCACAATGATCTGTGAGCCTTGGGAGGCAGATGTTTGAAATAGGTGCCCTACTCAGGGGTGGGTACTCTATAGCCTCCTCTTCTCTGTGCATTGACCAGTTTCGGTTTTCTCAGTTAACTACTATCTGCTGGATAAGTAAACCTCTTTGGAGAGAGTTGAAAGATTAATTCATCTTATGTGTAGATGTTGAACTGAAAATGTATCACTTAAGGTTAAGAATCTCATAAGCAATTACTCTGTTTTTGACTGGTTGTATTAGTCTCCATTTGTTGTAGATAAAAGCTTGATGAGTGGTGAGAGGTACATATTTAGAATACAATAAGAAATTATGTTTGTCTAAAGAGGTGGAAAAATAGATTCTCGAGAATCTATGACTTCTTCAGTCATGTATATCTGACTATATTTTCTGTATCACACATAAGTTCCTTCGGATTCAGCCGGTCTTAATACCAGTTAGACAGCTGTGGATTACTCCCAAGATAACAGTGCCACTACTTCACCAAGAAAGATAGTTTTCTGGGCCAGTCATTGTTATTTATTATGCCTTACAGCATAATAGGACCATTGATTGTTTTGGATTTTTTTTTCCCTTGACAGGTTGCATAGATCCTCTGATACTATGAAAGTTAGTCCATAGAAAGGAGGGTTCCAGTTCAGTTCCAGCTCCATTGTTCGAAGTCCTTGGTCTAAACTGTGCTCTGCTTTGGCAAAAGTGTCTTATCTTCAAATTCTGGGAGACAATCAGGGCTGTGGAAATAGATTATGTTATTTTGGGTGTCTCTTTGACTACCCTGCCCAACAATTCAAAGGGAAGTTTCTCCTGCTTGACACTGTATTTTTTGTTGATAGCCTTCAGCTATATACATACAAACACAAACACACGCACACGTGTGTACATTTTTTAATGTTTTTGTTTATTATTTTTATTTTATGTGTATAAGTATATTGCCTGCATGTGTGTAAGTCACACACGCACACGTGTGTACATTTTTTAATGTTTTTGTTTATTTTTTTTTTTTATGTGTATAAGTATATTGCCTGCATGTGTGTAAGTGCACCCATATCATGCAATATCTTCAGAGGTCAGAAGAGGGCATCAGATCTCCTGGAACTGGAGATACAGATGGTTGTTAACTACCATGTGTCTTCTGGGAATGGAACCTAGGTCCTCTGCAAGAGCAGTCAGTGCTCTTAAACCCTGAGCCATCTCTCCAGACCTGTGTGTGTATTTTTTAGTAGGACTTTGAATCAATATATTTTCTTATGATGTTTTTGCACCATCAAAGCATTATTTATCTCACTTTTCATTCCCCTGGTATATCCCTCTCTTTTCCCTCCACAGTTAAAGTGCCCCCTTCACTCCATTTCCCCGTTGTTAGCATCTGTCTCCTAATAACCATCTCTCTTGAGATCTTTCTTTCCTTTCATCCCCATGGTTCCTTTCTGATTTCCTGGCTCCTGGGGTTACATAAGGATATATAGCCACATCTACAGATTTAGAACTATGATCCTAAAGTGAGAGAAAGCATATGTCACTTGTTTTCCTGAGTCTGTGTTATTTCACTTAGTATAACAGTTTCTAGTTCTAACAATTTACCTGCAAATTTCACAATTTTGTTTTTCTTTACCACTGAGTAGAACTCCACTATTGGACTCTGTAGCTCTCTGAAACCGTGGAGGAAGAACCAATGATCCTTTTACTTTTGCATCTTTCATGCTTCCTAAGCCAGCACCATGTAAAGGAAACTGCCAAGTTCGGCTTCCATTCTTGGACAGACCCAAGCCTGCTTCATCCCCATTATAGCTTTTCTGTGCTATGGTTTTCTAGGCCCATTAAAAACCCTGCGCTAGTTAGTTTCAGGTTTCCTTTCAGAAGTTAGAGCTTAGCTGGATGTGGTCTTTCCCTGAAGGTTCCATTGTTTAAGTGCAATTTCTAGGCCTCTCCTTAATGACTATAATCCCTTTATGAAGGGAAGTCCCTCCTTCAGAAAGCACCTTGGTTCCCACATACGCCTTCCTAGTGCTCTTATTTGAACCAAACTGTACATTCTTTATTCTTTTCTGTCTCACTTGCTCTTCTTCAGTGTAGATTTCCCTAATATTTACCATTGGTAACTGTGTTACCAATTCTGTTAGACTGTCTTAAAATTTTCTTGGCCAAAGAAATTAATCTATTTCTTTTCAAATTAGCCTCAGGCAAGCTCTTAGGCTGTGTGCAGACTCCAAATAAACTCTTTGCCAAAATATCCCAGTTGGATAAATAAGGACTTAAGTATTCTGGATGGATATTGTTTTCATCACTCCTTTCTCCCAGGCTTCTACTAGAATGGTGTGACCCAAGGGACATTCCTCTGACCTTGGGATGACAAGCCATGGACCAACCTCCTTCCTATGCTCTGCCAAGAAGCCACTCCCCTTCCCTCTTCCAGCCAATCGGTTGACCATAGCCACTTGCAGGGGAGGGGCTAAGGGTATAAAACTTGGGAAAACCAGGAGGCTGCTTTATTGCTGTTTTGTAAGGCTGTCCGGAACTACAGGAATTATGTCTGGGTGTGGACTTTCAAACAGCCATGAATGGGGGAGGGGGGTGCCCACTTATCTATAAGTAAACCTGAACCCCAAGCTCAGTTAGCAAGTTCAATAAACTCGTTAAGATTCTTCAAGCCAGGGTTTGGAGAATTTTTTAGGACCCGTGGGAGGAGGGATTTGGATGCCACATGCACCTCTCAGCAATGAATTTGACTTACAAATGGCTTATTAAGTTCTTATACCAGTCAACCACTTTTGTTGTTCAAACATCCAAAGTCTCTCACAGTGCTGCAAATACCCACATGATCAGGTTCTTCATATCGTGTTACCAGATATCTCTGGTAACAACTTCTGTATTTGTTACTTTTCTGTGGCTGTAATAAAATGCTGTGTTAAAGGAAGCTTATAGAAAAAAGTTTATTTGCCATAGGATTCTGGAAGACTTAGAGTTCATCTTCATTTCAGGCTGAGTTTCAATCAATATCTCGATCTCTTTCATGAATTTACTTTTCAAATCCTGAATTGTCTTTGTCATTTCATTCATTCGTATACTTGAATTTTCTTGTGCTTTAGTCAGCAATTTATCCCTTCCCACTTTGAGTTCTGTGAGCAGTTTGCGTGTTCTTTAAATCTATTGGATTTTTTATTATGATTGTGATTGTTCTTTTAAATTCTGTGTCATGGGATTCCACTAATTAGTTCTTATTTTAGAACACTTTTGTAGGACTGGTGGGGTTTGAGGGAGACTTTTTTTTCATCATGGCCTTGCATATGAATTTCTTTTGATGGTGCCTGATTGATACTCAAGCTTGCCTTTGTTGAGTTGAAGTTTGATTCTGTTTATATTGGTGATGAAGCTTGGTTGCACTCTAATTGAGTATGGCTAGTTAGATGATCTGTGATGCAGGTTCTCTCTTTTGTTTTTTTAATTTTCTTGGAGGGACTAGATAGACCTAGGCCGGCTAGTCAGGAGTTCTCCAGGAGAGCAAAGAAGCGTAGGTGATCGGGATCATCTGGGCCAATTCTAAGTAGTTAGCCATAGAAGATGTGAATCCTCGAGTTACATAGCTGGGACTTTTCCCAAAGCCTGGGACTGGTGGCCAGGAATGGTGGGATCTAAGTCACTCCAATAGGTGCTTTCTGGCAGCATCAGTGGGAATAGGCGAAGGCTAAGGATTTCCAGTGGGAATAAGATTATCTGGTTCTTACTAGCCAGCAGATAAGAACCTGTCAACTGGAAGAGCAGACCTGGGGTTGGTCCCAGAGCAGAGGAATGGGTGTAGTAGAATCTGGCTAATTCACCGTTAGTTAGCTGATCTCCTGCAGCCACAACAGGAAGGGGCCAAGGCCAATTAGCACAGATGAGAACAAGATAGGCTGGCTCTTACTAGCTAGTAGGAAAGGTGTGAGATATGGAGCAGTGGGCTTAACAAGGGTCCCAAAGCAAGGGTATGGGCCTGGCAGTGTCAATCTAACTTATCTCATCTACTCAGGTGCTTCCTGGAAAGCTCAGTGGAAAGTGGCCAAGGCCCAAGTAAGGCAGATGATGGGCTAATTCTTACTAGCAGTCATAGAAGGCTTGAGGTCTGGAGCAGCAGAAGTGCAGATGGTCCAAAAACAGGGGAATGGGCTTGGCAGGATCTCACAAATATGATTATATGCTAATTAAATCTGAATTTTTCTTAAGAATTCTCTTTGATACCTACATATTACCCTTTAGGCTATCATGTCTTTCCATTTGAGTTGTTCACAAAGTCAAGTTCTAAGACCTATATCTCGAGTAAGATCTTCAATGTTGGAAACAATTTCTAATGGGAATAAGTATGAGCTATAGAGGTACAATTCTCTTCACATGGATGATAATATATACCCTTAACTTTCACAGTCACTGTGATGTATCTCAGTGGTTCTTTTTAAATACATGAAGTGGATTCAAGAAATCTAAAAATAGTCTCCTCTCTTGTTTGAGACAAAAGGACACACAGAAACTAATTTCTCCACTCTCTCAATCTTCTATCACTCTATTAGAAGCTTCTACAAATGTTTTACTTATGCAAATCCTTTGATTCTCACATTTATGAAGACTTCTTTCTTTTTTCCTCCAAAGTCATTGGTTTTGCTGCATGTCCAGAAAATTTCTATTATATTTTTCAATTTCTTCAATCATTTTCCTGATAGTCACCTTGGTACTTAATACTTCACCTGAATTTCTCCATTAGACAATTCTGTTGAATTCTCATGACGTTTTTAACTTTAATTATCCTGCTTTGCATGACCAAATTTCTTTCTAAATCTTCTAAAACATCCTGTACATTGTCCTCAGATAGCTTACTTCTAGCACAAAACTTCATTTTTCTTCACTATTCCAGAGCTGTTTGGTTTCAGACACATTAATGACTGAATTCTTATTTTGGTAGCACAAAGTCTTACAAATGTATATTTGCATTTCTGTAGTATCAGCTATAGGCTATTTGCAATTTACCTCATTAATATTTTGTTTTCTTTGCTTCACTGTAAAACACTCCTTATAAAACTGACTAATAAATTCAGTTCCAATATTGGTCACTGTACTAGAAAAAGTAGTGATAGTTTATTACTAAAAAAAAAAAGCTTAATTTTTAAGGTAGAAAAATCATCTAGTACCTTGTTCTGAAAATTGTTAGCCATGATAATGCTCTGTAAATTACTTTTTTTTTTCTTTCTTTTGAGACAGAGTGTCATGTAACTGAAGTGTGCTGGACAGTTTTAGTGTCAACTTGACACACCTGGATTTGAGCCTCAATTTGTGAATTGCCTCCATTGGACTGGCCTGTGGCCATGTCTGTGGAGCATCTTCTTGATTATCGAGTGATATGGGAGCGCCCAGCCCAAGTGGCTGGTGCTACCCTTGGGCAGGTGGGCCTATGTTGTATAAGAAAGGTTGTGCAGGGGCCAGGGGAATAAGCAGAGGTTCTCCATGGTGTGCTTCTGCTCCAGCCTCCAGGTTCCTGCCCTGAGTTCCTACCTTGGGCTCATGATGAACTATGAGCCAGGGGATGTAAAACAAAAAGAAACCCTTTCTTGCCCTTGTTGGTATTGGTCAGAGTGTTTTGTCACAGCAATGGAGAAGACAAACTAGAACATCAAACTTACTTTGAACTCCCTCCATAGCCAATAATACCTTTGATCTTTTGATCTCACCATGGCTCCATTGATAGATTTCTAAGGTTACAGAAATGTGCCACCAGTTTTTGTGGTGTTGAGGATTTGCACCCTACAAACTGAGTGACTTCCCTAGCCCTCCAATTTACTCTTGACTTTTGAGATATGGCCAGTTCCTAATGCAGCAAACATCACTGACTCAGAGAACTTTTGCTTTCGTGATTTCCATAACATATACAAATGCTATAAAATCTATGTATCAGGCTGGGTGTGTTGGTGCTCGCCTTTAATCCCAGCACTTGGGAGGCAGAAGCAGGAGGATCTCTGTAAGTTCAAGGCCAACATGGTCTACATAGTGAGTTCCAGGCCAGCTGGGGCTATAGGGAGACCCTGTCTCAAAAAGACAAAAAAAAAAAAATCTATGTATCGTTACTGTGGAAATTTCACTGATGTAGTTTCCTAAACTTGTCCATAATGCATTAGCTTGTACCAGGTATCTTGTCCCTCTGGCTTTTTTTTTTTAATGTGTTCACTTTTCTGCAATGGTTCCTGAATCTTAGGCATAGAAGTTACACTGTAAATGTATCACTGGATATATTGCAGTCACATATTCTTTGACTTTAAGCAGTTATGGAACTTTGTAATAATCTCCATATGCTACAAAAAGAAGCTTCTTTGATGAGTGATGAGAAGTATGCTTGTCTATAAACATAAGGACATGCATTTAGAACATTGTAAGAAATCACAGTGGTCTTGGGAAGTGACAGAAATAGATTCCTTTCTAGAGTGTACTTGGCAATGTACAATGAATTTCCTCCTGTTCAGTGGGCCTTAAGTCCAAAAAGACGTGTTGATCACCCTCATTACAAAAGTTCCACTCTGCACCAACAGAGATAATTTCCTGTGACAGTGGTTGTTGTTCCTATGCTTTATAGCTGGGCAGGACCATTGTTTTTTCTCCCCTGGTCACTTGCATAACATCTTCTGATATTATGAGATCAAGTCTTCAGGAGGGAGGTTTCCAGGTTAGTTCCAGCTCAGTTGCTACAAGTGCCACATCCAGAGTATGTTGTGCCTTCGCAAACGGGATCTTAATTTCAAGTACTGGTAAACAGTCAATGTATGTAGAAATAGCCTGCATTATTTGGGGAGTTTCTTGGACTACCTTAACCAATAACTTGAAGGACTGTTTCCCTTTCTTTGCACTGTGATGTTTGTTATATAGCCTTCAGGTATACAAATACACTCACATTTATATTATATGTATATTTTTCAGTAGGTTTATTAAATACTGTATTTCCTTCCCATTTTCCTACCCCTGGAGCTTTATTTGTTTTCTTTCTTTTATCTCTCTCCCTTTAGATCTTGTCCCTCCCTCCCCAGTTAAAGTAGTCCTTATTGTCATCATTTACCCCCCGATAATGCCTGTGTTATACCATCTCCCTTTCTTGACCTCATTCTTCCCTACCCCTCCATAAGCTATAACCATTTTGATGGTTTCTGTGGCTACATCAGGATGTATACTAACATATAAGAATTTGGAGCTAAGATCCACAAATGAGAGAGAACACAGATTCTGAGTCTGGGCTACTCCACTTAGTATAACAGTTTCTGGTTCCATCGATTAATCTGCAAATTTTATGATTTTGTTTTACTTTACTTCTGAATAAAACTACATTGTATAAATAATATGCATTTTTATCATCCTTTCATTGGTTGAGGGACAATTAGGTTGTTCCCACTAAGTATTGTGAGTAGAGTAACAATAAAAATGACTGAGAAAGTACTACTGTAATAGAATATCTACTTTTGGGTTATATACCAGGAAGTGGTATAACTGGATAATAAGCAGATTTACTTTTAGGTGTTTTGTTTTTGCTTTGATTTTGTATTTATCTTTTGAGACAGGGTCTCCCCATAGTCCAAGCTACTTTGGAACTCACTATGAACAAAAAACCATGCTTGGTCTCACAAAGTCTGCCTGCCCCTTGCTTCTCACTTGCTGAGATTAAAGGCATGCACCACCAAGTCTAGCTCTGCTTAGCTTTTTAAGAGTTTTCTACGGTGATTTCAACAGTCTCTGCAGTAATTTGCAATTCCACCATCAGTAAATAAAGATTCAGTTTTCCCCACATCCTGGGCAGCATTTGTTGACATTTGTTTAATTGTTCTTAGCCATACTGGCTGTAGTAAGATTAAATCTTAAAGTAGTTTTAATTTGCATTTCTTGAATTATTTAGGGAACTGAACAATTTTTAAGTTATTATTTAGCTATATTAATTTCTTCTTTTGAGAACACTCTGTAGCCCATTTTCTCATTGGGTCATATGTTTGAGTTGTATGTTTTCTTGATTTTTTTCTTTTCTTGAGTTCCTTGTGTATTTTAAATTAATGGCTTACCAGATGCATTGTTGATGATCTGTATAATGGCAAAACCAATTTAAATGCTAAGGTGGATGAAGGAAATTTCGTGGGCTCCTACTTCAGTATGAAGAACTCATGGAATCAATGAATGTTGAGGTGGGGAGAAGCAGTCTTCAACAAGGGCTAGCTCTCTGAGAGGTTACCTAATATATAAATTCATATATGTAGCAATATACTATATATAATTGTATATATAGTTATGTAGATTAGATATATATATGATATTATACAAATCAGTTCTGCAAATAATGATTAACTACAAAGAAAATAATGAACATAAGAACAGTAACACCATAAAAACTTTATCCACTTAGGACACAACAATGTGTGTGTGTGTGTGTTTGTGTGTGTGTGCGTGCATTTATAAGTATATGTATGTACATATAATAATCACAGACGAAGAAACAAATTTAAGAGGGAGTGATTATGAGGCAGTAGGGCATTCGAGTAGTTGGAGGGGGACTGGCAGGGATGGAGGTATTGGGAATACAATACCTATGTATAAAATTCTCAGAAATAAAATAAAAATTGAGAAAAGTATATCCTCAGTAATAGTGACTGGATAAACTAAAATGTCTGAAACTCAGCTGAGTTATGACATGATGTTCTAATATAATTTTAAACTAAAAAAAATGTGTACTTATTAGTGTCTTTTTCTTCATTCGGTGATTTGCATAAATAACTTTGCAGTATTCTGTTTGTTGAAGTATAATAACTTTTCTTTACTGAGTTCCTATCCTGCATCCTGTATTTAAGGACTTTTGAGCTTCATTCTCTCAAAGTGAAAAATAATAAATACCCAAATTTATTTATGGCATCTAGCATACAAACAATTGTATGTAAATTCAAGAGTTCCTTCATTGCTCATGAATATATGTCTGTTTCATTTTTACTTGAAAAATTCATAATCCAGAGTATTATTTATCTTCCAAGGTTGTCATTTCTTTTTGATTTCTAAATTTTGATCCCAGGAGAGCTTGACTGAAAGAGGCATGAAATTTTATATTAACCTTAATTTTACTTTCTAATTATCATATCCTCTGAATAGTTCTGGAATACTCAAGTCATACCCCAGAAAAATGGAATGGCTGCAATATTACCTTCCAACAGACACACAAATCTATCCAAAATGTCAGAATACTAAATAAAAAATTATAGTTATGAATAAATGAGAAGACATTTTGGTTTAAATATGTGATTCAATTTTATTATTTTACAAAAATAGTCATATAATTACACAACAAATGGAAAATTGATATAACACATTACCTTGTATTATTTATAGATTATCATGTATTTTTTTTTTGTTTTTATTGGTTTGAATGGACTATCTCAGTACTCCTAGCTAGGCTGGAGCACTCTATGTAAAACAGACTGGCCTCAATCTCCCAGTAATCCACCTGTCTCTGTTTCCTGGGTGCTGAGATTAATAGCCTACACCACCACACTCCATTCTAAACTATTTTAAAGACTTACATCATTCTCTTTGTAGAAATGACTCTGGAAATATTTGAAAATATTAGATTTAATGATGGAGCTTAGAGTGAAAGTGGCAGGTAAGGGACACTCTTTACCTAATGGTGCATTTCTAAACCTTGGTTCTATTCTACGATAACAACTGCCTCAAAGCTCTACAACTGAACATTATGTAAATTCAGTGCTCAATAAAGTCAAGGTCCTAATTAGTAGGAAAAGAATAGCTGTGGTTAAAATGTAGTGTACTGTATCATTTCTCACCCTGATCTCTCTCCATGTTAGCTTCACTGCTCTTAAGAGAAAAACACCAAAGTTGTTATAGAAGAGGACGACAGCAATCATATATTTGGTTTAGTGTGCTCAACATGGAATTAGCAGCACACTGCCCTGTAATCCCCACTGTGCAGTTCTTCTAGAACCCCACATAGACACAAAGTGCCAGGAATAGTATTTGTTTGAGCTAGGAAGAAAACAATAGTTTAATGACCATAATGCTCTCTCTTCTAATAAGAAGATGCTATCACCTGGCTTTACCACACTTTATTCCACTGCTTATTACACTAGGTGTGCTAAGTTTCATCTGTTCTGATTTCCTCCTTCTTAGAATGCTGTCTTACAAGTGATATTGTTTCTCTGCTTTGCCATGGGAATGGTATTCATGAAGCAAAGAAAGAATTAGGAAGCTGAGAGAAGTCAAAATGCAAAAGAATTAAATGTGAATATTGCTATTTAGGTGGAAAACAATTATGATTAAAACAAAATAAAATACTTTAAAACATATTTATTCTAATTAAAACATATTTCAAAGAGAATATAGTTGCAAACATGGTTTGAAAGGAATTATAGCTAATCAAAGATTTCTGAGGGGTGCCACATCTTAAGCTAAAATGTTCCCTGTGATAAAAATCTCTGTTTTTGTACTGTACATAAAATCTCCCTCCTGACTAATTATATCAAGGTAAGTGAGATTTCAGGATGGTAAATATGGAAACAAGAAACAATTTCATTATTTCACCTTGTTTATAGGACAGAAACTGAGATCCGTGTTAATAAATATAAATTAATCCCAGAGTACTATTTCCATGTGGGGATTTTAAGTTTTCCTAACAATGTCTAAACAGCAAACTTGGAATTCATTTAAAAGCCATAATCAGAGTGCTATGCTGGCTTACTCATAAGTTAAAGGTGTGAATGTGTGTTCCTGGTTGAAAGGTCCTCTGACACAGCTCATTCTGCAAATGTTCACTTCATCATTCTTGCCAGTGGCTGTGCATGCAGGAAACTAATTTCTCTAATTTATTTCTAAATCCACATTAGAGACATTATCTCACTAAGCTTCCCCAAATCCCTATTATATTTATATTACTGATGAGGTAAGTAACACAGAGAGCACTGAAGGACTTTCCAAGGTTATAGTCATAAAAACGGCACAGACTCCAGCCCCCACAGCGTCAGATGCATGGTTTAGCAATACTATCACTTTGCTATAGTTATTTTGCCCAAAAGAAAAGGTGTCCTTTTTAACAGACACCTCATATTTTCCCAGGAGGCAAAGCAGTTTAATAGCCTCATTTTTTATAATACTGGCGCTTTCAAATCCAAACTTCTCCATATCCTACAGGAGAATGCATTATGGAATGTCTAACCTCTCTCCTGCCATCAGTCACTGGTCTGACCCTCAGCTTTTGATCTCATTTGAAACAAAGCAATGATCTAGTATAAAAACAACTACCAAAACTTCTCCTTGATGCAGTTACCCTTTGCATATTGTACAATTTCCTTGTGCCCTTTCATAATTGAAGTTAATACTTGGTTTAAAAATACATGGGCTCTTGCTTTCCTACTCCTTGTCATCTGCTTGCATTAACATTGCCCCCTGGTTTATTTTTAAGTTTTTCAAATGAAAGATAACATTGACCTCGTAATCACTATTATCAATAGTTTTTAACATTCTCCTTCCACCATCTTTCCTTCCTAGTTTTTCTCTCTTCTCTTTATAATGTATCTTATCTGTCTCCATTTCACTTTCTCTTGAGCAAATGTCTTGGAAACTGAGAAGCATAATACATTAAGAAGATATAAAAACACAATAAAATGTAGTTAAAATTATTAACTGAACTCACAAGGAAATTTACCAACTTAAAATTGAGAAATTAATAGTGTAGGTGCCAATTCCTGCTGCTATCTACATTTTGAGGAAAAGGGGACTTCAACTTCAAGGAGAATGAAAAATTGAAGGGGAAAAGTGAAAGTAAATTCCCAATGACTATTTCTTCTCACTGGACTCCTCCTCTTAAAGAAGCATACACCTTATTAAACTGGAGACCAAGCTTTTAGCACAAGGTTTGACCCTAGGGAACTGTTGAAGTTTTAACCATAATAGAAAGCTAATTGTGAGCTCATCAGACTAGTGACCTCTAAGAATGATGCCTCTGATGACCTGATTGGCTTCTGCTGCCCCAACTCCTGAAGGATCTACCACTTGCCAACAACATCACACTGGGGACAGTTTCAGCAAATACATCTTTGGGGGGCACACATGAACCATACAGAAACCATACCAAGCAGATTAAAATACATGGCAACTCATGAAGAAATTAATCTTAAACAATACATGAGACACGTCTCAATTGAAACTTGGAAAAGTAGTAGAATGTTTGTGTGGAAAAGTTTGAGAATAAAAGTTTCTGAAGGTCATCACAGATATAAGGTGGTTCTTTAACTTTGTGATTTTGACTTTCAGGAGTCCTACCAGATTTTTAATGTGAAGACTGGAGAAATCCTCCCTAAGTGCACCCAGAGAATTCTGTTCGTAACAAGACTTGACCTCAAGATAAAATATTTTACCAGAGTCTCTATAAACTGGAAAAAAAGTAAATTACCCAACAGTAGCCTGTTTTGTCTGTCATAACTCACCTAAGGTGAAACAAACACTTGTGCAAGTTAAAGCCCATAGAACTAATTCACTATGGAACAAATCAGAGATCCAAAGAATACTTCTTGCCCCAAACATTGCCTCCACCTTGACAAGTCTCCTTATCACAATAAGCTAATATTATTCAGTTCACATTCTGTAAGAAATCATTAACTACAAAGAAAAGAAAGAACAGTGAACAGTAACATGATAAAGAACTTTAACTCTTGGACAAACTATAGAATATAATATACACAACCCAACTCCTATTTAGCAAAACATAAAAACCTTATTCTGGAGGCCTATTACTTCAGTTTCCTTAACTTGGAATATTATATTCTGGTTTCCACAACAGCATAAAAGTAGGTAGTAATAGTAAAGGCTAAAATGAAAACAATCCAATAAAAAACACTATTTTAATGTAAGATTAGAAAGATAAGGAATTATGTGCAGCAATGTTAGAAATGTTTGAATAGAACAGGTAATTCTTTTCAGTACATTAAAAGAAAATGAAGAAGTAGACCAATTTCTAGATGCTATACCTCCTGATCAGGTACCCTAAAACTTTAACAGCTAAAGTATTATACTAAGTACTTATTTGTGAATCTGATGTTCGAAGTGGCATCCAGCATGGTAGCTACTGCAATTTCACACAGAAAACCTGGAAGACTATAAATGCAAAGGAAAATTTTAAAGATCTGTGATAATGGGCGATCAAACTGCATTTGATTTTTAATACCCTAGAACACATGGATTTATAATAGCAACCTATAAAGGACTTTACTTGCTCATCAGAATATAAGATTATGATATGAAAAACAAATATTAAAAATGTAAGCATAATACCCCCATTGGATGCGAACTGTCCTCCAAGACTTATTTGTTAAGGGGTTACCCTTCGCTTTGGTGGTGTTATAGATGGTGGAAGCTGCAAGTAGAATACAATGGGAGGACGTCTAATCATTATAGTATACCTTGCAATGTGATATTAAGAGGTCTTTCCTCTTCATATGGTTAATATGCTTCCCTTGCCACATGTTCAGCTATGTTAAAGCTTTTCCATATCTTTTAAAATATGTGTTTTTAATATTTCCATCTTTTGTAATTTTTATTTCATTATTGTGTATTTCATACAGAACATTTTAATCAATCTTGATCATCTTTATACCCCTTCTCCACTGATATATTTCCTCCTGTAGATATTATCATCTTTAAGTCATCTTTTATCTCTTGGAGATCAATGTAGGCAGGTAAAAATAGCCTGAGACAGAATACAATGCTATAAAAGGGGAAATGGGAATAATAAAGGAGGAAGGGTTAAAATGGATGGTTAATGGGATGGCAGGGTAGAGGAATATTGAGAAGGTTAACCAAACTTAAGGGACTATAGAAAAAGCCATATGATAACCTACTACTAGGATGCTTCTTAAAGCATATACACATAAATTATAAAAATAGATTAAAAGAGCCACCTTATAATAGGAGGACATTACTCTTACTAGACAACATAGGTTACAAAATAAACCCCCATGCCAGAAATTTATTCCCCCTCTGGTAGTTGTATCAAAGTCTGACATCCTTAGTGTCAGGGATCATTGTGAAAATGGGGCAGAATAATTTAAGTACCAGAAGAAATAGATAAAAGAAATTGAGTTTTTCAGACAACTGGTCAATTACTCATAATGAACTCACTGCAATGGTGACAGGATGCACAAATCTCACCTAAGTCCAAGCCAGACAAAATCCCAAAATAGATGTCGAAAGTGGATAAGAAACCCCAAGCTTATTTGAACATCTATTGGAAATATATGCCTGTGAGGAGCAAAAGACCCAAACTCTTTCAAGAATGTGACTCTTGGGAAGTTCACCAGGTTTCAGTGGATGGACCCAAACAGAAGGACATATGGGGACACAAATTAGATACTATATACCTTATTATATGTATAATTAAGTATACTGGAGGTCAGTAAGAGCACTGCAGACAGTGGGGAATCTAAATACCATTATTATACAATTTCAAAATTTCAACAAAATTCATTTTAAAGTAGCTATGCAGTCACTTGAATAATTTTCTTTAGTTTACTTTAGTTTTTTCATGCCACTAATCAGAATTCATTATCCTTAGGTTACACTTTCCACAAAGGTCTCCTGTGTGCAACAAATTCAGCCACAATAGTCATCAGTTTTTTATTAGTTTGTCATATCCTAAGTTTCCATTAACTCTTCCTCAATTCTTCTCTGAGACTTCAAGAGAAAGGCATTTATTGTCCACATTTAATGACTATTATGTTTAGAATGACTTACATATTTTCTAAAACTACTTTAAAATTTCATCAGTTTTCTTTTATTCTGAGTACTTCACTCTTAATGCTCTACCCATGATAATATGTGCATTTACTACTCTGTAGCTACAACTTCTCCTAGCCTCTAACTGCTACCAGTTTCAAAACTATTTTCACATTTTCATATTCTTGAAACCTACTCTTGTACTAATACTCTGTCTCATTCCATGTTTACTACACACTGATAATTTACAAAAAAAGATTTTAAAAATTATATTATTTTTATTTTATTTTATGTGTATAATGGTTTTGTCTGCATGTAAGTGCACCCGGATTGTGTAAGAGAGAATTGGACCCTCTGAACTTAAGTTACAGGTTGTTGTTAGCCCCCTTATGGGTGCTGGGAAATGAACCCAGCTCCTCTGGAAGAACAGCCAAGGCTCTTAACTGCTGAGCCATCTCTCTAGCACCAGACATTTATTTTTGTACAGTGCTGTTTCACAGGAAATTTATGATCAAAGGATGAAAGCACAAGATGTCCTTTGCTGAAACAAAGCATGATTGCTGCACCATCTACAGCTTCCTGTCTGGATAAGGCCACTGACATATATGTGAATACTCCTTCATGTCAACATTCAATACTAAATGTTCTATAAAGGCAAAACATCCAAATGAAAAACAAAATCAATATATATTATGACCCCAAAACAATAATAAAAGAAAAATAAAATCATAGCATGATGATGTTATTAGCCTCTGCAGTATTAAAATTATATTTATAAAATAGTGAAGCTGTCAAAAGAAATCTATGCTAGTTTTGATTTTATGCTGCAAAACACAAGATTTATAGGCACATTGTACAGTATACAAAAGTATCCTAGTATTCTGTATAATCTGGTTTTGTCCTCCCCCTCATAATTTTGGAATGCATCTGTAAGATGAGGAAGAAACAGTATGGAATGAATAATCATATAAATTGTAGACAAGCCAGCATGATGGTCCAGACCCTTAATCCAGATGGGCAGATCTTTATGAGATCAAGGTCAGTGTCATCTACATACTGATCCCATGCTGTCTGTAGCAATAGGAGACTCTGTCACAAAAAGACCAAAAAAAAAAAAAAAAAATTGCCGACAAAAGACCATGATAGCAAAAATAATTCTGAACAAAAGGAAAAATTGAGACGCATAATTCTACTTAACTTAATAATATTCTGCCAGGTGTGGTGGTGAACACCCAACACTAGGGAGGCAGAGGCAGGCGGATCTCTGTGAGTTCAAGGCCCGCCTGGTCTACATAGTGAGTTCCAGGACAGCTGGGGGTACAGGGGGACCCTTTCCCAAAAAGATCAAAAAAAAAAAAAAAAAAAAACCTATGGTAAAATAGTAAACCAAACAATGTGGTAATTAAATAAAATCACACTGATCAATAGAGAAGAATTAAGGGCTCAAAAATAAAGTTCCTACCAAAATGACATTCCAAAATCAGTTGCTAAGAGGACTAATAAATACCATTGTAAGAAATGAAAATCCACACAGAAGTAATAAAATTATATCCCTATATTATACCATAAAAATGTCAAAATGGAAAAAAATACAAATGTTAAATCTCAAAATATAAAAACATCAGAAATGAACATACCAGAAAATATCTACCTTACTGGTTTGATTAAAGACTTCTGGGATATTACTATAAAAGTATATGCAACAAAAGCAAAATTGGGGTGAATTAAATGAAAGTATAAAGCATCTGTGCATCAGAGGAACTGATCAACAGACAAGAGTCAAGTTACAGATGACAGAAAGTAATTGCAATTTTTTAAGTATATATTTGATAAATTATTATTACAAAAACATAATAATGACAGAAAACTCACTGGCAGAAAGGGAAGTAGCCAAATTAAAATATGGACAAATGATCTGGATAGTTATATCTCATAAAAAGACAAAGACATGAACAAAACTAATGTGAGAATATGTTCAAATCATTGGGGAAATGCATAATGAAAAGCACAGCAAGATGTTATAACTCCAATAACAATGGCTACTATCACAAAAACAGAAAGTGTCAAGTATTTATAAAGAATTAGGAAAAAAAGAAAGCTTTAAACTATTGGTGGTAATATAAATTATTTTAGCCACTATAAAATAATATGATATCTCAACAATTAAAACTAAAAATTTATATTGCTCTGCTCTCCTACTACATGAATTCATCCAAAGGACAAAAATAAGTGTGTTCCCTATTATTCACAACAGGTGAAATGTAATTATCCTAGTTTTCATCCACTGATATATCAAGTAATGAATAGTTATATACAATGAGATATAATTTGGAGACAGAATTGAATTAAATATAGTCAGATGTGATGACAGGGATGAATTTGGAAGATTCAATGCTAAATTAAATAATCCAGGCAAAGATAGACACAGCATGATTTTATTCAGCCATGGAATCTAAGAGATCATCTCATGCAGTAAGAATAGAATAAGGTTTCTTAAACCTGAGAAGTTGGGGGTTGTTTAGGAGTTGGTCAATGGTTAAAATAATTCAGTTAGACACAAATAAATTGAACAGGCATATTGTATACCATATAATCTACAGTTAATAATGTATTTTTGAAAAGTGGTAGTATATAGTATGTGAAGTATTCATTCTCATCATAAAAAGAATAACTGTATAGAGTAATGCCTATGATAATGATCTAGGGTCAGTGATTTTTTTTACATACTTAAAAACATCATGTTATAAATAACAGATGTGTAGAATACTAACAATCACTTGAAAGTAAATTTTTTAAGAATCAGAGGAAAATTCCTAAGCAGTGTACAAAGGCCCAAGACCATAAATAATCAACACAAAAGTGAATAAATTCAGTAAAATCAGAATATTTAGTTACTACAAGAGTTATCATAAACAAAATAGAAAATTTATATTATATGGTAAAGCAAAAATTAATACAAACACAAAATATAAATATAAGAAAAAGCAAATAGGTTGTCTCTATAAGTGTCCCCACAACAGAGACACACACTTCTCTGAGTGTGGGGCTTGAGAGTTTATGGAAAGTAGAAATGTTTCTGAAAATTAATTTTTCCTAGATTTCCCTGTAAAGAGTAAAAGACATTAAGGATCCAATGAACTAATTTTTGAGAATTATTGTCTCATATCCAAATCTTTTTATCATATATTTTAACTAATGGAAAGATATCCATACATACCATTCTCAAAAGAATTTACACAAAGAATATAACTATTGAGTAATTCAGAAGAGATGGCAGGATTAAAAATTTAAACATTAAATCATAAAAACTCCTAGAAAACATCTTGGGATAAAGTTTATGTGGCTTATAGTATCAATTCTGTGTTCTCAAATATCTGTTGTTTTGGATCTATTCACTAGAACTTGGTTAAGATACTTAGAGTCTACCATTAAACAGGCTGACTCTTGGGTAACAACTGGAGTATTTGGCAGAGTCTGGCTGAAATCTGCCCACAGCCCAAAAGTTTGCTAAAGGTTGAGTTGAAATGTAACAGACTATTTTCTTTAGCAGAGGAAATTTCAGGAAAGCCTAAAATAGAATTGATTTTGTGGTTATTAGTGGTGAATATTATGGAGCTCTACAATGAAAAAGAGAAGGAGGTAAAGAAAGAAACACAGGATGTACAGTTTTGATTGGAAAGGAACACTAAGAAGATTAATGTTCAAGCCGAAGCATAATTTGAAGAAGAGGCTCTCTATGATAAGGAGATTAGAACCATTAAGTAAAGGCATATAGATTTGCAATTAAACTATGAATAGAATATTTTCATGTCAATACATCATCCAGGTAAGCCCAACATATGAAAGACAAACACTTGAGGGTGTTCATCTCATAGAAAACCACAGCATAGAAAAGTTGTTTATATCGATGAAAGGTCCATCCCAGCCTAGCAGCAGAACTTGGCAATGGCATTCATGTAGTGCTGGCTTTCCATACATGAATATGCAAGAGTGAAGGGGTCATTTGTTCTTCTTCTACAGATTCAGAGATATACCATGTTCAAGCAGCATGCAGTACGTATATCTGTGCATAAATAAGGCCTTGACAGGCCATTGCCTGAAACTGTGAAGGTGAAGCCTGCTTAGAAGTGGAGACCCCAATACACTGAAAATTCTAGCGCCATGAGATATCTGTCAAGGTGAGCTGCATACAGAGGGTGGTATCAGTCTGAAAGAGAGAAAAGAAATAGAGATAGATAGAGACTGAGATGATAGACATAGAGATAGAGATGGGGATGGATGGAGGGAGGGAGGGAGGGAGGGAGGGAGAGAGAGAGAGAGAGAGAGAGTAGGGATGGATGGATGGATGGATGGAGGGAGGGAGGGAGGGAGAGAGAGAGAGAGAGAGAGAGAGAGAGATAGTCTGTATATCGTGATTGGAGAAAGCCAAGCTAAAGGGACTGAATCATCTAAGACTTTTGGAAATAATGCCCAAGACATCAGTCATCCAGAATTGCTGGATTTGGTTTTTGTCCTGCAGGTTTTTTATCTTGTTTTGGTCTGGTATTTCCTCATTATGCCCCCATTCTTCCTTTTTGGAATGGGAGTGCATATTCAGTGGAATGCAGTGCATATTCCACTGCATTTTGAAAGTATGTTATATGTCTTTTGAATTTACAGGGGTTTACAGTTAAGTCTCAGAAGAGACTTTGGACTCTGGAGTAGTACTCACTGGTAAAGATGATGGGGACTTTTAAAGGTGAACTAAAATCATTTTGCATTTTATATGTTCATGAACCTGTTGGTTCCAGGAGTTGAATATGTTGGTTTGAATAAGAATATTTCCCATAGGCTAAAAGTATTTGAACATTCTCTCCTACAGTTGGTGATGTTGTTTAAAGACATTTTAGAATGTGTACTCTTGATGAAAGAGACACTTCTCTCGGTGTGGGGTTGAGAGTTTTAAGTTTTACCTGATTTCCTTGGGTTATCTGCCTCCTGTGACTCTTGAAAATGTGATCACTTAGCCACTTCTAGTTTCATGCCTCCCCAACCATTATGGATTTCCTCTAGCAACATAAGATCAGTGGCCTTAGAAGTAGTGTTTTATTACAGTGTCAGAAAAGCAACCAATACAAGGATAAACTCTTGAATGAACTTAAGAACATGCAGATCCATAAGTGAATGAAAAGGCAAAGACAATTCAGTATTTGAAAAGTAGTTTCATGAGGGAAAGATAAATAGTGAAGTAAACTTATAATGATAGGAAAATGGAATTAAAAAACTCAAAAAGACAATTTGAAATAACAATAGTCTTACTAACCGAATGAATGAAATGGAAAATGAAATTAAAACTGAACAAAAAAACTGAAGAGTTACACCACTCAAGCAAAAAATAAAAAAATAAAGAAAAACACAGAAATGAAATATGGAGGCGATATGGGACACTAATAAAGAACAAATTTACACATCATAAGCAAACAGAAAGGAGATGAATTTCAGATATTACCTTCAACAGAAATACAGAAAAATAATTCCCTAAATTAAGAAAAGACATCCCGATGCAGATACAAGAATTACACAGAACAGCAAGAATGGGCCATAACAGAAAATCCCATGGCCTATTAGTAAAAATACTATCTGTTCAGAACAAAGAGAGAACTAAACCTAAAAGACAAAAACAAAAAGTCACAAATAAAGGCAAACCCAACAGAATTATAGTAGAATTTTTTTAATATGGATACAGAAGTACTATTTAATCTTCAGCTAGTACTTTAAAAATTACAGTTATTCAATAATATTATATTCTTTCCAATAGAGAGTTGTATTTATTTTCGGCAGTGAAAGCAACAGAATGATGTGGAACCAATCTACTCTAATTTTATTTTTTTTGAGGCAAGGGTTCAACGTGTAGCCTTGGCTGGTCTGGAACATGCTATGGAGACGAGTTACCTTCATCCTGAGGTAATCCTTCTGCCTCAACTTCCCAAGTGCTGGGATTACAAACATATGCTACCAAACCCAGCTTCCACTCACTAATAATTATATCTAACACAGTCTTAAACACACAGTATCTTCAGTAAGAACAAAACTCAGCCCACATTACTACTAACAGAGGAAGCTAGTTCTTCAGATTCTGTAGAGTTTTTTTTTTTTTTATGGTTTAGTCAAAACTGAGTGGTAGATCAAGTCATATTAGAGACTTAGAAGAGTACAAAGGAAACAACAGCCAGTGAGCTAACCTGTTCTAATCAGCCTCAGCTGTCAACTTGACACAGCCTAGAGTCATCTGAGTGGAGTCTCAAACAAGTGATTACCCAGATCAGATTGGCCTGTGGCCATGCCTGTGAGGAATTGTCTTCACTGATGATTGATGTGCAAGGGCCCAACCCACTGTGGGCAACAGCATCCCTAGGCAAGTGGGTTTGTGGTTTGTAAGAAAGCTAGGTGAGCATGAGCCTGGGAACAAGCCAGGGGGACCACTCAGCAGCAAGCAGTGTTCTTCCACAGAGTCTGCTTCAAGTTTTAAGGTCCTGCCTTGGCTTCCCTCAATGATGAACTGTGACATGGAATTGTGAGCCAAATAAATCTTTTCTTCTCAAGTTGAGTTTGGTCAGAGTGTTTTATCACAGCAACAACAAAAAAGAAACAAACAAACAAAAAAAAGAACTAGCGCAGTCTCTAAATATTAGCTTAGCAAAAGGAATATGGAATCTTCAAAGCAGTCTAGAAATCAGAGTTTACTAAGGATTGGAGGTGTTTGGGATAGTTCATGTTGAAGGCCCTGTAGCTACATCTTTCTATATTTGTAGATTTTTTGTTTGATTCTCTCATAGTCTAGAGATAGGAAATTTTTTACTCTGGTGTATGAAAAGACTCATGCCTTTGACTTTGTCTGAGGTTCCTGTCACCAAGATAGTAGGGGTTAAATTCTAGCAAAGAATTGCTGCTATATTGACTTTTCCCTTTTATTTAGATTTTCCCTTCATAAACGTATGAATATTTACCATTAATAATTCTAAAGGCATGTAGTTTCTTTTATTTTTGTGTTCTAACTCTACCTGATGGTAAAATCTGTGACCCATAGAATAGCAGCATGAGTCAGAAGAAAAGTGTTAGTTCCATGTAGGAACTCTTTATAAAAATATTCTACATAGTGAGTTCCAGGACAGCTGAGGCTACAGGGAGACCCTGTCTCAAAAAAAAAGGCCAAAAAAAATTTTATTTATTTTTTTGTGTGTGTATGAGTCATATACCTGCATGTAGACAAGCACATCTATGTCATGCAATGCCTGTGGAGGTCAGAAGAGGGCATCAGATCCCCTGGAACTGGAGTTACAAACAGTTGTTAGCTGCCATGTGGGAATCAAACCTGGGTTCTCTACAAGAGCAGCCAGTGCTCTTAACTGCTGAGCCATCTCTCCAGCCCTCAAGTTTTAAAATGATCTTTTTATTTTCCTCAGTTTCACATGTTTAGAGTAGTGTCTTATCTAGACTTGATTAAGATAAGGAACATGTTAAGCTGCTTGTGGTGATCTATGCCTTTAGTCCCAGCACTCAGGAAGCAGAGGCAGGAGGATCAAATACAGGGCCAGCTAAATCCCCAACCCTGAGACTCTTTTTATAATTTTTACTATTTTTAACTTTTACAAAAACTTTATTGAGAATTTCATACATGTATATAAGGTGTTTTGATCAAATTCATACCCACTCCCTCCCCTCCAACATTCCCCCTCTGAAGAGGTAGCACTAAAATCTTTTAAGGATTAGATATAACTCCCCTAATCCCTATTGGCAATTTGTGTAACCCCTTTAGAGGGTGACATGATAAGAATAGGAGGTAGGAATTGGCTATGCAGTTAGGGTAAAAAGACTCCAAAGAAATGTAGCTAGTTTCTTGGCTAAAAGTATAAATGTCCTTGGGCCTGTTAGCAATGTACTCTGTTCCAAAGGCCAAAAATGTCAAAAGTATTTGGGAACTGACATTTCAATGCAAAATGTAAAAGCCAAAAGAGTATGGAGCAAAATATTTCATGTTCTGAATGATCATAGATACCAACCCACAGTACTTTACCAATATAAACTGTATACTTTAATCGAAGGGGAAAACTTTTGTTTCCATTAAACAAATAGCCTAATAGAATTCATTTCTAGAGAACCATGCTTACAAAGAATGTTTGAAACATTACAAAGGCCTTAACAGGAATGGCCATGTCCAAGAGGCTACAGAAAGAAAACAAATGAAGGTATTAGTACATAAACACAAAATATGACCAATACCACAAAAGAAATTAAAATGACAGTAACCCTTGCAAGTTTTCAATAATAACTTTAATATCAATGACCTCAACCACATGTCAAAAGAGGCCCAGATTGGTCGAATGGATTAAGATACAAAATCCACCTTTGTGGTGTATACAAGAAACTCACCTTTAAGGATAGTCAATAACCGAATGTGAAATGGCAAATATAAATAAATAATTTTTTTAAAAGCAAAAATTAAACAAATGTCACTAAGAAACAAGCAGGCATGGTGATTCTAATATTTGGCAAAATGAACTTCAAATTGAAATTAATCATAAGAGATAAAGAGATAAAGAAAATAATTTCATTATGATCATGGGAGAAAATTGAAAAAAAATTAAAATCATGAACAAAAAAAGTACTATAGGGCTTGAAGACAAAGTAGCCCCAACTCTATACAAAGAATAAACTAAGAACCTTCTGAATTATAGGATAGCACACGTCAAATGGACCTAACAGTCATCTGAAGAATATTCCACCTAAGCGCCAAAAATGCATATTTTACTAAGCAGCCGATGGATGTTTCTCTACAATAGATCATGTATTTGGACAAAAAACAAACCAACAAAAATTTTAAATAATTCTATGCATTCATTAGAGCACAATACAATAAAGCTTACAACTAACAGCAAAAAGAGCCTCTAGTAACTACATAAACTCATGGAAATTAAACAGCACACTCCTAAACAATTAATGGATCTAAGACAAAATCAAGTGACAGATAAAAGTATTTCTGGGTTTAAGTGAAAAGGATGATAAAACAAATCTTCTGGGACACATTAAATCCAGTCCTAAAGGGTAATTTATAGCTCTAGGCACCTACATAGAAAAATAAATCAGGACCTTCCCTGGGTGAGTTCAGCAGGCCCAGCAGGCCTTGACTCCCCCCAGCCTCTTTCACCCTCCCAGCTCCCCTGCTGAGTCTCTCCTCTTAGACTGGTTACAGGCCCATTTCTGGGCTTGGCACCCCAGACAACAAGGCCAACCTCTCGACCCAGAGCCACCACTGCTTCCTGATTCTGTGCATATGGATCAACCCAGTTCCTCCCTACCATCCTCAGGAAAACTCTGGGTCTGGTCTCGCCCTCACTTCCCTTTACTTCCTTGGGCTGCACAGCTACCGGCGACCTGGTGCCACCACATTTCCTGGCCCCCAGGAGCCCTCTAGACCAGGTCCCACCCTCATATCCATTTGCTTCCTGGGCAACACAGTGTCCAGTGTCCTGGTACCAGCACCTTCCCTGGGTAAGTCCAAATAGACAGGACCAGAAAAAAAACTCTCCATGGCAAATCATAGTAAATCTCAAAAAAGTTCAGAACAGAGACAATACTGAAAGCTGCAAAAGAAAAACAACAAATAACATGTAAAGGAAAACCCATCAGGATTACAGCTGACTTTTCACTGCAAACTGTGAAGCCAGAACAGCCTGGACCAAAGTATTCCCAGCTCTAAATGACCACAGATGCTAACCCAGATTCCTTTACCCAGCCAAAATGACTATCATAGTTGAAGGGGAAATAAAAATTTTCCACGACATAAGTAAGATGAAAGATTTTATGTCTGAAAAACCAGGCTTTCAGAGAGTTCTTGAAGCAATGCAAAGAACTGAAAAAAGGAATGACTATACACAAGGGGGTGACGGAAAGAAATTCAATGAAGGTATAACTATGGAAATGCACAGATATATTAAGAATGTGAACAGAAATAAAAATGACAGGATCCAATACACATCTTTCATTAATAACTTTAAATGTCAATGGACTGATCTCTCTAGTCAAAAGATATAGACTAGTTGAATGGATTAAGAAACAAAACCCATCTTTTTGTTCTCTGCAAGAAACTCATCTCACTTTCAAGGACAGGCACTAACTTAAGGTGAAAGGATTGAAAAAAATATTCCAAGTGAATGGTACTAAGAAAAAAGCAGGCATTGCAGTTCTAATATCTGATAAAATACACTTTAAACTAAAACTAATCAAACTAAAACTAATCAGAAGAGACAAAGAAGACCACTTCGTTCTAATCAAAAGATCAAAAAAAGAGAAGATATTACAATCATGAACATATATTCACCAAACTCTAGTGCACACAACTTCATAAAAACAGTACTGTAGGACTTTAAGACCCAGATTAATCACAACTCATTAATAGTAGGGGATTTCAATACCTCAATGTTACCATTAGATAGGTCAACAGGACAGAGAATTAACAGAGAGACATCTGAATTAAACAATACTACTTATATTAAATGGACCTAACAGACATCTACCGAATATTCTACCTAAGCACCAAGAATATAATTTCTATTCAGCACCCCATAGAACCTCCTCCAAATGTGACCGTGTACTGGGGCACAAAACAAATCTCAACAACTACAGAAAGATTGAAATAATTCCATGCATTCTATCAGACCACAGTGCAATAAAGCTTAAAATCAACACCAGAAGAATCCCCAGTAACCACATGAACACATGGAGATTAAACAACACACTCCTAAATGATGAATGGGTCAAAGGAGAAATTAAGAAAGAAATTAACGTACTCCTAGAACTAAATGAAAAGGATGATACAACACAACAAAACCTCTGGGACACACTGAAATCAGTCCTTAGAGGGAAGTTTATAGATCTAAGTGCCTACATTAAAAAATCGGAAAGATCACTAATAAATGACTTAATATTGCAACTCAAGACACTTGATAAGCAACAGCAAATGAAACCCAAACCCAGCAGACAAGAAGAAATAACAAAAATCAGAGCAGAAATTAATTAAATAGAGACAAAGGAAACAATACAAAAATCAATGAATCTAAGAGCTGATTCTTTGAGAAGATAAACAAGGTTGAGAGACTGCTAGTCCAGTTAACCAAAAGAAAGAAAGAGCACCTCCAGATCAACAAAATCAGATATGAAAGTAAAAACATCACAACAGACACCAAAGAGATCCTGAACATTATAAGGGAATATTTTAAAAACCTATATGCTACTAAATTTGAAAACCTAAAAGAAATGGATGGGCACCTAAGAGGATGGGAATCACTGAAACTAAACCAAGAAGAAAATAACAACTTAAACAGACCCATAACACATAAGGAAATTGAAACAGTAACACAAAACATCCCAAATTTTAAAAAAAGCCCAGGACCAGATGGATTTACAGCAGAAATCTACCAGACATTTAAAGAGGATCTACATCCACTACTACTTAAGTTATTTAAAAAGATAGAAATGGAGGAAGAACTTCTAAATTCCTTTTATGAAGCCAGCATCACTCTAATACCAAAGCCAGGTAAAGATACAACCAAAAAAGAAAACTATAGACCCATATCTTTAATGAACATAGATGCAAAAATTCTCAACAAAATACTTACAAAATGCATACAGACACGTCACAAAGATCATCCACCAAGATCAAGTCATCTTTATTTCAGAAATGTAAGAGTGGTTCAATATACATGTCAATAAGCATCACAAATCATATAAATGGACTCAAAGAGAAGAAACACATGGTCATCTCAATAGATGCAGAGAAGTTTTGATAAAATTCAACATGCATTTATGATCCAAGTCCTAGAGTCAATTGGACTAGAGGGAACATATCTCAACATAATTAAAGCCATATATAACAAACCCACAGCCAACATCATTCTAAATGGAGAAAAACTGGAAGCATTCCTATTGAATTCAGGAACCAGACAAGGCTGTCCACTATCTCCACTCCACTTTATTACAGTGCTTGAAAAGCTGGCAAAAGCAATAAGAAAAGGGCCAGAAATCAAAGGAGTAATAATTGGAAGATATAAAATTATCTTTTTCACAAATGATATTAAATGTAAGAGATGGCAAAAATTCCACCAGAAAATGCCTAGAAATTATTAACATGTTCAGTAAAGTGGCAGGTTACAAAATTAATCTGCAAAAGTCTGTAGCCTTTCTATGTACCAATAATAAGTAATCAGAGAAAGACTGCATGGAAACACTCCCCTTCACAGTAGCTGCAAAAATATAAAATATCTCTGAATAAACATGACCAAAGACATAAAAAACTTCTACAAAGAAAATTTTAATTCCTTAAAGAAATTGAGAAAGACATCAGAAGATGGAAGGACCTCCCATGCTTGTGACTAGAAGAATTAATATTCTGAAAAGGACCATCCTACCAAAAGCCATTTATAGATTCTATTCAATGCCAATCAAAATCCCCATGACATTTTTCACAGAACTGGGAAAAAAAAAAACATGGTAAGATTCATATGGAAGCAGAAAATACCTGGGATAGCCAAAGCAACCCTGAACACTAAGAGCAATGCTGGGAGGATTACTATATTAGATATCAAACTGTATTACAGAGCTATAGTCATAAAAACAAAATGATACTGGTACAAAAGTAAACCCATTGATCAATCAAACAAAAGTGAAGACCCATATATGTGTACATTCAATTTCAGCCACCTCATGTTTGATAAAGGAGCCAAGAACATTCACTGGAGTAAAGACAGCATGTTCAGCAAAAGGTGCTAGCAAAACTGGACCTCCACATGTATAAGAATGAAAGTAAACCCCTAACTTTCACCTTCAACAAAATTCAAATCCAAATGAATCAAAGACCTCAATTTAAAGCCTGATATTCTGAAACTGTTAGACAAAAACAGTGGCAATAACCTAGAAGATATAGGTGTAGGAAAGGATTTTCTAAACTGGATATCAACTGCCCAAGAAACAGGGTCAAGAATCAACAATTGTGACCTCATTAAAATAAAAAGCTTCCATACATCAAAAGAAGCAACCAAGGAAGTGAAGAGAAAACCCACAGAATGAGAGAAAAGCTTCACCAGTGACATATCTGACAGAGGTTTAACATCCAGAATATATAACAAACTCAAAAAATAAAGTATGGAGAAACTAAGTAACCCAATTAAAAAATGGCCTAAGGAGCTGAACAGAGAGTTCTCCAAAGAAGAAATAAAGATGGATAAGAAGCATGTTAAAAGGTGTTCAACATCACTAGTAATTAGGGAAATGCAAATTAAAACCACTTTAAGATTTCATCTTACCCCAGTCAGACTGACTAAGATCAAGAGAAAAAAACAATACCAAATGTTGGAGAGGATGTGGGGAAAGTGGAACGTTAATCCACTGTTGGTGGGACTGCAACCTTGTTCATTGCCTATGGAAAGCAGTGTGGAGAACTCTTAAAAAACTACAAATGACCTACCATTTAATCCAGTTACATCACTCCCTGGCATATACCCCAAGAACTCATCTTATTGCAGAGACACATACATTCATGTTTGTTGCTGCTCTTTTCACAATAGCTAAGAGATGGAAACAACCTAAGCGTCCCTCAACTGATGAGTGGATAATGAAAATGTGGTTCATTTATACGAATGAAATTTACTCAGCAGTAAAGAAAGATTAAATCATGAAAATTACAGGTAAATGGATGGAACTAGAAACCATTATACTAAGTGAAGTAACACAGACTCAGGAAAAAAAAAAAGGCCTCATATGTGGATCATAGCACCAAATCCTTATAAGTGAATGTGTATCCAGATATAACTATAGGAACCAGGATAATGAAAAAGAAACAGAGAATTAAAGGAAAAGTAAGAATCTGAAAGACAGGAACACTAGAAAACAGTTGTTAACTGGGATAATAATGATATGGATAATAATGGAGTTATTTTAAGGGGAGAGGGAAGGGAAGGTTACACAAGAAACCTGAGTGATAAAGGGAAAGAAGGATCTCAAGAGAGGTGGGACCATAGGAGAAGGGTATTATGAAGGGAGAAATGGAAAAAACAGGGGAACCTTAAAAGGGGAAACCATGGTGGAAGGGTTAGACAATGTAAGAGATAAACATGCCTAGCTAGTTTTAGGAAACCAGAGGGAACCACATTAGGCCAACAACCTACTGACAAATTATACATACAACCAGATTCAAGAATGTATTATATGCCTAGGCAAAGTTTATTTGAGGGTGTTTGGTCTTTGCCCAAACTCTATCTACATGGCATATGATAATTAAACATATCAGACTTGTGGAACTAACTTCTTGGGTATTTAACAGCCGTATTTGAGGCCTATACTCATTTGGTCAGGGGGACATAAGGGACAGTTTTTGCTCCTTGCCCCCCTGTGTCGACTAAGTTCCAGGGCAGTATGAGCATCTATCAAAATGTCTTGTAACCGTGGTGAGTCACCTGTCCTCTTGAGGAAAGAGGCCATGGAGACCCCACCAGATGGACCTGAACCAGTGTCCAGTCTACAAAGAGGAGGGTCAACACAGAGGAATCATTTCCTCCATGCTTCCAAGCAAAACCAGCCATGGTCAATCAGGACCTTTTACTTCTCATAGGTAGAACTGGTAAAAGAAAGGAGGCAGGGGCTCCTCCCAAGCCCATGTTACCACTGAGGAACAGATCCTCAAACGACCTTAAGAGTAAAAATAAATTGCTTTTTCTGGACCAAGTGTAGAGACTTAAACACCCCAAAGGAAAGTATAACAAAAGATTAATGTAGGAGTCTATATGTATAGCTAAAGGCTACATCAAACAAAACAATGCCAGACAGGAGTTACAATCCTTTGAGTAATTGACCAAGGTGGTGCAAGAAAGTCGCAGACCGTAACCCAGCATAGAACTGGGAAAATGAATAGCAGACCCCAACGTTATCTAAATGAATATTGACAACTGATTGCTGCTAGGTGAAGAACAGCTGATCTTCCTAAAACAAGGATCTCTCGATAGGCTGACTAGATTCTGCAGCCAGACGAGTACTGGAGAATTGATGGGGTTGTTGACAACACAGTGGATAGAAATAGAGATGACAGAGTATATGGGCTCCAGTATGTGTGAGGGGGAAGACTATGAGAGAGTGCCATTTGCAAAGTGGGTATATAGATGAATAAGATTGTGTGGGATGGTCTGTATGATATACACACAGAAAAATCAACAATTTTTTAAAAAGCCTTATATTTGAGTAGGAAGCATAAAAATTTACTTCATGTTAAATAGTAGAGGTGATAAACATTACCAGTGAAATCTACCTGATGACTTTATGTCCATACTCAGGTACTAAGAATCCAAGTGTAACCAACTATGACTAGTAATCATCAGATACATAGAGATTAAAGACACATGTGCAAACATCTAAGCGTTAGTAGCATTAAAAATGTAGGAAACAGCATATTTTAAAATGAAATGGAGATTGTCTTTAAAGGGTAAAAACTCATTCAATTTTATATCTTACATGGTTTATATTGAGTTCAATAGTGTGTAACTGTATTAATTCAACTGTGAACCTAAAAATTTATAAGCACTTTTGAACGAAATGTATCCTTGCTCTGGAGTGTGTTACTGAATATGTTAAAGCTCTAATGAAATGCTTCTTCTAATCATGTGGTTACTAAATTAGAGAAAAAAATTTTAAAAAAGAATAATTCTTCAAAGCATAAAAATTTGCTTCTTAATAATAATAGATGTGAAAAACCTTACAATTGAAATCTACCTGATGATTTTATATCCATACTCAGAGGCCAAGGATCTGAGGAAGTAACTGACTGTGACTA
Source organism: Nannospalax galili (assembly GCF_000622305.1). Classification (NCBI taxonomy): domain Eukaryota; kingdom Metazoa; phylum Chordata; class Mammalia; order Rodentia; family Spalacidae; genus Nannospalax; species Nannospalax galili. The sequence continues at coordinate 1,155,627 of NW_008349353.1, forward strand.
GTAATAATTAGATACACAGAGATAGAAATGCATGTATAAACACCTTAGAATTAATTGCATTAAAAATGAATTTTTCTGTATGAAACTCTGTATTTTAATAACAAAACGGAGATCTTTTTTAAAGGTTAAAACTTCATTTAATTTTATATCTTATAGGATTTATACTGAGTACAATATTGTATAGCTATATTAATTTAACTGTAAACCAAAAAAATTTACAGCCAATTATGAAAGAGATGCAACTTAGCTCTGGAAAATATTATTTAATATGTCAATGCTGTTGTAATGAATGCTTCTTCTAATTATGTGGTTATTAAATAAATACTTTAAAAAATCAGAATGTGCATAAATAAGTGACTTACTTGTATAAATCAAGGAACTGGAAATGCAAGAACAAACAAAATCCAAACCCCCCCCAAAAGGAGAAATAATAAAAATCAGAGGAGAAATCAGTGAAATAGAAAAAAAGAAAACAATACACAGAATTAGTAAATCTAAGATCTGCTTCTTTGAAAAAGGAAACAAGATTGTCAGTTACCGCAGTTAACCAAAACAAAGAAAGGGCAAATCCAGATCAACAAAGTCAGAGACCTAAAGGGACTTCATAACAGACACCAAAAAGATCCAGAACATTATAAGAAAAAAATTAAAAACCTATGCTGTATTAAATTTTGAAATCTAAAATAAATGAAAGAATTTCTAAAGTCATTGAAACCACCACGGTTAAACTAAAAAGAGATCAACAGTTTAAACAGACACATGAAAAATAAGGAAATTGAACCAATAATACAATGCCTGAACTAAGAATAACACACAAGATTCACTGCAGAATTTTTTCAGACATTCAATGATCTATAATCAATAATATTTAAACTATTCAAACTCTTTCTATTATGTTACTATTACACTAATAGCTAAGACAGAAAAAGATATAACAAAAATCTATAGGTCTATATTCTTAATAAACACAGCCATAAAAATTTCAACAATATACTCATAAATTTCATAGACCCACACATTAAAAGACCATTCAACATCGTCAAGTAGACTATATTCCAGAGATGCAGGGATGGTTCAAACACAGAAGTTAATAAATGTAATAAATCACATAAATGAACTCAAAGACCCAAATTGAATTATCATCTCAATGAACATAAAAAGTCCATTTGAAAAATCCAGCAGGAATTCATGATAAAAATCATAGAGGGACTTTTACTGGAAGAAACATCTTCAACCTAATTAAGAAAATACACAGCAAATCCAAAGCAATGGTCATTCTAAATGGAGAAAATTTTGAAGCCTTTGGCTCTCTGTACTCCTATTCACTACAGTAACTGAAATGCCCCAAACTCAAGCTAGAGCAATAAGACAAGGGAAGGAAATTAAAGGGGTACTATTTGGAAGAGTCAAATTATGATTATTTGCAGATGATATATATGAGATCCCCCAAATCCCACCAAACAACTCCTAGAAATGATCAACACATTTAAAAAGTGAAAGGTTATAAAAATAATCCACAAAAATTTCAAGACTTTCTATATGTGCTTAACAAGTAATCAGAGAACAAATTCAGGGGAACATGTCCATTCAAAAGAACCTTAAAATATATATCTACAGATAAACCTAAGCCAACACATTAAAGAGCTCTTCATTGAAAACGTTATGTCTCTCATATAGGAAGACAAAATGAGATGGAACGAATAAGTATATTGAATATGCCCATCCTACCAAAAGCAATTTACAGATTCAGTTTAATCCCTATAAATATGCTTGTGACATTGTTCACAGAAATAGAAAAATCAATTCTAAAACTAATATGAAATCACAAAGGCTTGGGATAGTCAAATCAATTCTGTACAAAGAGGAATACCAAGTGATTGCTACATCAGAACTCAACCTATGTTGTAGAGCTAAAGCCAAAAAACAACATGGTATTGACACTAAAACAAACATGTAGATCAGTGGAACAAAATAGAAGGTCCAAATATGAATGTATACACCCACAGTGACATGGGGTTTAACACAAGTACAAATTGTGCTGGCAAAATTGGATCTGCATCTGTAGACAATGAAATTAGACTCATAACTCTCAACCTTTGTTTTTTTGTTTGTTTGTTTGTTTTTGAACAAAAATCAACTTCAATTTGTTTAAAGACCTTAAAGTGTTAAAGTGAAGCCTGAAACATTAAGAACTCTTAGAAGACAATTCAGTCAGTAACCTAGACTGTATAAGTTCAGGTAAGGAATTTCTAAATTGGACATCAGTTGCTCAGGAATTAAGATCAACAGTCAACAAATGGGGACTCATTAAACTAAAAAGTTTCTGTAGAACAAGGAAACAAAGAATAAAGTGAAGAGGAAGCCAAGAAAGTAGAAGAAAATATTCACTTGATGTACATCTGAAAGAGGATTAATATCTAGAATATACGAAGAACTCAAAAAACAAAGAAGCAAGAAAACAAATGACACAATTAAAAAATGGTCTATGAACCTGAAGAGAGAGTTATTGAAAGGAGAAATAAAAATACATAAGAAATATCTCAAAGAATGTTCAATAGCCTGAGTAATTAAGGAAATGCAAATCAAACCAATTTAAAATTTCATCTAACCCCAGTTAGAATGGTTAAGAACAAGAGATCAAATGACATTGAATGCTGACATGGACAAGCAGAAAAGGAGACTTTCATCCACTTTTGGTGGGCTTCCAATCTGTTGGTACCACTGTGGAAATTGGCTTGGAGGATTTGTAGAAAACTAAAAATAATTCTACTATTTGAACTGGTTTTAACACTCACTGGCACATACCCAGAGATCTCCTCCTACTTCAGTGTCCACTTCACAATAGCTAAGAAATGGAAACTACTTAAATGTCCCTCTGCTAATGAAAGGATAATGGAAATATGGTACATTTACATAACACAGTTCCACTCTATGGCAAAGAGAAACATAATCATGAAATTTACAGGTGAATGGATGTACTAAAAATCGTTATGCTAGTGAAGTTACAAAGATTCAGATAAACAAGCAACATATATTCTTTCTCATTTTTGGGTCTTAGTTACAAATCATTAAATTTGAATATATACTCTGATGTAACTGCAGGAACCATGGAAATTGAAAGAAATGCTAGCAGAGATTATGTTAAAATATGTTTTCATATTTTTAATTTTTGAGTAAGAGTATATTGTTTGCATGTAGGTAGGTGCACTTGTGTCAAGTAATGTGTGAGGAGTTCAGAAGAGAGCATTGGATTCCCCAAGAACTGGATTGTTAGGTACCATGTGGGTGCTGTAAATAAAATCTGGGTCCTCTACAAGAGCATCCAGTGCTCTTAACCACTGAATCACCTCTCAATCTCCTAATAAATATTATTTTTAAAAGTCTTAAACCATGAAATTATTATGTGGCATATGCTTTTAAAAACTTATTCATGGCTTTATGTAGTCATATTTCAGTTAAAGAAAGAATAGGAAAATATTCAACTCAGTATGTATTCTTATCCATTATACATCAATTTAGAAAATGATGTACACTTGGTTTATTATGTATGTGCACCTATAATATATATTTATTAAGCAAATACTTAATTTTATTAATGTTGTTCAGTATCAGGGCAGGGACTTGAGGGAAGAGAAAATAAAGTTAAATACTTTTAATAATTCTTTAAATTTGAAAATAATTAGTGTCTTGTGATGCTTTGGAAAATAAACAGCTCTGATGATCTAAAGATCATAATGCAATAGTAGTTTATTAGAAACAAAGACTGACTAATACATAGTGTTTTCTTCAGATACATTCTCCTCATGAGTGCCAAGGATATTTTAAAAAGTGTTTATATATATATATATGGTTCTAACATTTCTGACATTCCATAACAAATAACCCCTCTTAACAATGTATTGAAACAGTTTCTTTTTACCAGAGGATTAAGAAACGTGGCTAATAAAGATTACAGATTCAATTATATACTATATATCATATGGGAGGAGTTGGAGGGGAGGGTGTGGGCATGGATTTGATCAAAATACCTTATATGCATGTATGAAATTCTCTATAAATTATTCAAAGAAAGAAGAGAAAAAGAAAGAAAGAAAGAAAAAGAAAGAAAGAAAGAAAGAAAGAAAGAAAGAAAGAAAGAAAGAAAGAAGGAAAAAGAAAGCAGGCTAAGCAGGGGCCAGGAGAACAAGCCAGCAAGCAGAGTTCCTCCATGGCCTGTGCTCCAACTCCTGCCTCCAGGTTACTGCCCTGAATTCCTACCTTGGGCTCCCTGATGAACTGTGACATAAACCCTTTCCTTCCCAAGTTGGTATTGGTCAGAGTATTTTGTCACAGCAATGGAGAAACAAACTAGGACAAGGAGAAATTCAAAATCATGGCTAAATCACCTCTTGAAATGCCCTACCTCTCAATACCGTCAATTTGGGAGTTGAAATTTTATCATATGTATTTTTGAGAAAGACATTCATATCACAGCATTTTTCAAATCAATAAGATCTTTAGAAAATATGTAGTAACCAGAGGAACAGAACCTTTGCCTTGTAAGCTCTAGACCACTAACATTTCAATAAAGTGTAAGTTTATATTTCCTTTCTAATGTAGCCTTCATTTAAAAAAGAGGTACATCAAATGGCATCAGCTTTCCTTTATTTCTTTAACCATTAAAAGAGTCTTATCATCAGAAGCAAAGTTTAACATTTTAATATGGTTTAACACATTTGGGGAATATGAAAATACCTTAATAACAGGAACATGATGAGCAGGACATTATATCCCATTCAGAATATGCATATTTTATTTCTCTCATCTTTTTTGGATATGATATATTATAGTTACTTATAAACCTCTCCTTGTTTCCAAGGAAAAGCACTGGGACAAAAAGGAAAGTAATTGTGCAAATTATCTCATTTGTTGTTGAGGAAAACTAAGAGACTGCTGCAGGAAGAGAGAGAACATATAGAAACTGCATTTCCTAAATATTTTTATACTTAGAGATTTGAATGCTAACTCGACTCTTACAGACAGCCTGCACTTACTGAAGACATAGAAGTTATAAATATCATTATTTTCACTTCTTCTGAAAATTTCTAGGGGCCCGATAAATATCTCAGTAGCTAGGAGCTCATAGTGCTCTTGTAGATGTCTCTAGTTTGGTGCCCATTACCCACATATAGTACATCACAGTTGCCTAGAATGCCAGTTCCAGGGGATCCCTTTTTGGTTCTGCACAGGGACCTGCACTCAAGTGCACATACCCCCACACAGGCACAGACATATGCATATAATACACATAATTTAAAAATAAACTGAATTAAAAATTAAAAACAAGGAAATTTCTGATGCTGGGCAAGAATTCAGAGACACCTAGTAACCCTTTACCATGGTTGTAATGCCTGATATCTTATTTATTGCAATCAAAATGGTGGTGATAGAATTACCTTTTATTTAATTTCAATTTTTGGAAGTATTTTATAGCTGTTATAGTGAAAGATCTTAAAATGTTCTGTTGGCTTGATGAGCAAAACTTCTTTGATGGAAGATTTTGATTTGTTGGTCAAATTCCTGTCTCTGATGCATACAATTAAGTCCTCTGTCCCTTTAACATTTTAAATATTCAATATTTTATGTTGAAATACCCTTTAAAGAATATAAAAATGATGTTATTTAGGTTCTGTTTTATGCTGTTATAAAATATGATAGAAAAGTGGGTTAAAATACACAATGGCTAGTCATCAATGGCAGAAGGTGCCAAATCTAGTATGTTATCCATGGCAAAATATTTGATGCCTCTACTTTTAACTGTTGTTCTTAGTCAATACCTACACTAGATAATCTACAAAGTTACTACTTTGTAAGCTTAGAATGTAATTGTATATTGGTCTTTGGTTTTGTCTCAGAGCAATTATTATGAGGAGATTAATTGAGATTCATTATAAAAGATCTGTGAAGAAGCTGGTTTTGTAACATATTAAGACATTAGGAAGTTTTCAAGAGTTACAGTATAAGTCTGTTAAGCAATAGGAAGCAGTTCAAAGCCAAATACCAGATTTCTACTGATGCCTACCTTCTTATAAAGTCTGTAATATTTAAATGATCACAATTTGCTCCCATCAATTTAAAGAGAGACGAGGACTCAGCAAAAAGTACTTGATAATAGACAAGCTCAATTTAGTGTTTTGTCTAGACAATACCTCTAGCTGTGCTCACTCTCCTATTCAGCTAAGTAGAGGAAAACATGTCCAAAGTCAAGTTAGTTCCTTGAGTCTTATGTTGCAAAGAAACCACTGAACTGGCCTGGAAAACATGATGGTCATTCAATTCATAAAGCAAATACTGGGCTCCAAACCTGCACCAGATGGAATCTGTTCATGAAAACTGTGCAGTCTGATCCATATGATTGCCCAGAGAAGAGAGAGAAGGAGAGAATTAAGTGGACAAAGGCAGAGGCTACAGAACAAGAAAAACAAATTCAATCCAGAAAGCAAACATTTTTACAAATCTTTCCCATGGATATTTTACAATTCCTATTGGGAAGGGAATGTTTTCAATTTCCATTTTTTATTTTAATTTAGTATTTTATTAAACCTACCTGTTCATATACCTTGGCTGGACACTAGCTATTTGTGCTGGATAGCTTTAGTGTCAGCTTGACACACCTGGGTTGAGGGAGCCTCAATTGGGGAATTGCCTCCATTTAACTGACCTGTGGCCATGTCCATGGGGGTACCTTCTTGATTGTTGAGTGATGTGGGAGGGCCCAGCCCACTGTGGGTAGTGCCACCCCTGGGCAGGTGGGCCTGAGTTGCATAAGAAAGCAGGCTGAGCAGGGGCCAGGGGAGCAAGGCAGTAAGCAGTGTTCCTCCACTGCCTGTGCTCTAGCTCCTGCCTCCATGTTCCTGCCCTGAGTTCCTACCTTGGGCTCCCTCATAAACTGTGACCTGGGAGACATAAGCTGAGTAAACCTATTCCTCCCCAATTTGGCATTGGTCAGAGTATTTTGTCACAGTAATTGAGACACAAACTAGGACAATATTATTATTGAGATAATTTCTTCATTTAGATTGAGTCACCAGACCAAAAATAGACATTTGTAGAAAATCTATACAACACTAGAAAATCTATACAACACTTAAAAGTCTCTCTCTCTCTCTCTCTCTCCCTCTCTCTCTCTTGTGTATATATGTCTGTGTGTCTACATCCTTGTGTGTGAATAAAGGTGCGTGCTTTCTACATTGCTTATATGGAGGGCAGAGAAGAACCTCAGGTATCTATTCACATTTTTGTCCTTGTTTTGAGATAAGGTTTCATTGCTGTTGATTTGCTGAGGAGTCCAGCTTAGTTGGCCACAAAACTTCTGACAGTTCTTGTCTCTGCCTCCCATTTTGCCATGGAAGCACTGGATTACAAATGTTCACCCTCTACCACCAGCTTTTATCCAAATCCTGGTGCTCATGACTGTGTGGCAAGCACTTCTACCTGCCGAGCCATCTCCCCAGTCCAACACTTAAATCTCTAAACTTGTAAAGAAAAGTGATTTGTAAGAGATGAAATTTTCTTTATTTCAAAGAGGATAAAGTTTTTATGACAGTAAGGCCTGACTGAACTTCTGCTATCTGTAATGCTATCTGTAACAGTTTTCTACTTAGCAAATGACCTTTTCTAGTCAATAAGTACTTTCTCCCACTGAAGCTGAATGTGTAAACGTGACTTGTTCCTGATAATGAGGACATAAGAAAAACAGAATTTGGAAATAATACGAACATTTAAGTGGGAGTTATACAATTATACCTACCTTTTATGTTTTTTA
>NW_008349353.1:1163703-1194255 GCF_000622305.1 Nannospalax galili
AAATCTTGTTAGACTACTACACTATGGTGATTTTATGGGTTTGGCTTTCCTATCATGTCTAGAACACATTATTTAGCAGGCATCTTGTTCCTCTGGTTCTTACAATATTTCCACACCCTATTCTACTCTATTCCTCAATGCTCTTTTTGCCATAGGTGTAGATATACTAAGTTAGGTCTGGGCACCACAGTGACTTAGTCTCTGCACTTTGAGCAGTTGTGGAATTCTGTAAGAGTTCCCATCTTTTGCAAAATGACACTTCTTTGATGGATGGTGAGAGCCACATTTTTCCTTGAATATAAGGATACGTTTTTAGAATACTGTAACAAATTACCTTGGACTAGGGAAGTCACAGACGTAGGATCTTTGCTAGGGTCTATGACCATTCCAACTAAGTATACTTAACTAAGTTTGCAGTACCATGCACGAATTCCTTCCTATTTATCAGGCATTAAGTCCAATTATACAGTTTCTCATTACGTTCAAATTAAAAGAGAGACTATTGAATGAGGAGGTTTTACTGGTGAGAGTTGAGGGATCCATTAATATTCACTCTACCCCCTTTTCTGCTAATTTCCATGAGCTTTATTTGTAGAGGCTCCACTGTAGATGTGTCATTTAGGATTCAGACACATAGTCTCTGTGTGTGACCAATTGTGGAACTCTATAATAGCTTCTATCTGTTGCAAAAAGAAGCGTCTTTGATAAGTGGTTTATGGTATACTTATTTGTAAATATAAGGATCCACATTTATCAGATAGAGATAGGGTTTCCTCTCAGATCTATGTACTCTTCAGCCATGTGTATTTGATTATGTTCACAATGTCATTCATGAGTACCCTTTTATTGAGGAGGCCAATTAGATAGCTGTTGATTACCTCCAAGATAAACATGCCACTACTGCATCATTATAGTTCATTGTGACATTCACTGTTGTGGTTATTAAGTTGGAAGCTGGGATTAGAAGATTTATTCTCTCCCTTAGAAGATTACATAGTATCCCCTAGAACTATTAGAGAGCTAGTCTTCAGGGAGAAGCCTTCCAGGACAGTTCCAGTTCTTCTGCTTCAAGTCCTGTGTCAGGTGTAGGTTCTGTCTTCAGCTATAGTGTCTTACCTTCAAGTTCTGGGAGGTAATCAAGGTTGTGGCAATAGCTTGTTTTATATTGCGTATTTCTTGTAAAACCCTGATCAACAACTCAAAGGTCAGTTTCTCCTGTCTGGCACTGTGTTTCTTATTTTATAGCCTTCAGATATGCAACGAACACAGAAAGCTACAAATGGTCACAGTGTAGAGAATGAGAGACTTTAGAGTGCATGTCCCTGGATAGAACTCTAATATTAACCTTCACCCACCCATGGTTCAGGGACCACTGGGCAAAAGGGGGCGAAATGATTGTAAGAGCCAGGGTTGGCACATGAACATAAGGTGACAGAGACTTTCAGGCCTTTGGGAACTTGCTCATATATACTTATAGCAACAGTGAGAACATGCACAAAACCTGTACAAACTCAATCAGACAAAAACCCAGCATAGAACTGGGGAAATGGGCAACAAACCCTAACCTTATCCAAAGAACTATGGACAACTGATTATTGCTGAATAAGGGAGTGACTCTAGATAGACTGATTAGACTCTAGTGGATGAACTTGCAATGAGGGACTTCTGGGTACAATATATGACTAGGTGGGCCTTAACATATATGACAGAATGCATGGAATGTGGTGAGGGATTTGGGGATGTGGATGGGGAAAGCAGTGTAAATGTGATGAATATTTAGTGAAATGCACAAAAACTCAATAAAAATATTCATCAAAAAATTGGAAAAAAAGTGGGACTACTGTATCAATAGAGATAATTAATGGTGCTACCCATTCCTAAAGCCTCACATTTCATTTTTATCCTACATCAAAACTATAACATCAGTTCATTCAATTACTCAAAACCTCATTCAAATATTTTAAAGTGAATTTTCCCCATGTTCAAATTGCACAGTGTTTTGAAAATTATTATGAGATAATAGTGAGTTGCAGGTACAAAAGAGGATTGTCAAATAGAAAGTTCTTCAGAGACAGTTTTCTATATGTGGGTATATGCACATATGTGTTCATGTTGAAGTGTGTGTCAACATGTATGTGGTGCATGTTCACATGCCTATGGGTGCAGTTGGAGGCCAGTGGGAAACCTCTGCTTTCATCCTCGGGAATACTGTCTGTCTCCTTTGAGACAGGGTCTCTCATTAACTTGGTACTCAGCAGTGAATCCCCATTACGCTGTCAGTGACACTCAAGGCTCTGATTGTCTCTGCCTCTGCCTGGGAATATAAGCCTGTGTTTCTTGCCTTGCATTTTTGTATGGCTTCTGGAGATTCAAATTCAAGTCCCAATGATTTCAAAGCAAACATTTTACTGAGTTTGCTTCCAAGCCCACTTAAAGAATTTATTGTCCTTTGTCACAAGCAGAATAATTTTAAAAGAAAAAAAAGAGACATCTCTTTTAGAGAGCTTTCTACAAACTTTGAACTCTGGAGACCCACCTCTTAAAAGTAAGCTCTAATGTGCTACTGTGGTAGCACAATAAAACCTCAAACTACATTCAGATCTATACTGAAAACACATGGTTGCAGTTCCTAAAATACAAAATGTTGGGTTAAACTGTTAAATTTCATCTCATGTTTAACGAAACTTTAAGCTCAAATTATAGTTATATAAATAAAAAGTACACAATTCTCATAAATAAAAGTAAGCTCTACATTTTGAAACTGAAGTGTCTCCTGCATTATGGTTCATTTACACAGATATAGTCCAGTTAAAGAGTGAAATGTATGCTAAAAAACATTCATTTTTATTTTCCATACCTAATAGATTTAAGGGTAAAGATCTTCTACTCTGATTCAATTATATTTGAAAAAATAACACATCTTTGAAGTATGACATATCTTCCAAGAACAAATATATTTTCTTTTTAAAAATATTATCCCTACAAAAATTGGAAATGAGAAGTCATATTCTAGATACTATTAAGGGCATTCTGAACTAAGGGTAAATATAGAGATTCTCCCAAGAATTAATTCTAAGAAACATAAGAAAGAAAGTGCAGGACCTCACTGTCACTAGAAAATCTTCATCATAATAGGAAAATCTAAATCTTGTGGAAAAGTGACGTGTTCATGAAAGAAACTGCACAGCATTAGCTATTCTGTGTATATGTATAAGCATTTTAAAGTAATTTGTGGTAAAAGTCACAGTGTTAATAAATATCCGTATCTCAAAAGACTCAGTGCTGCTAAATTTGTGAAACCAGTTTTAAAAATTCAACCTACAGTTTTATCTGCTCCTTGTTTCATGTCTGCTTTTTCCTCTGTTCCCAAGATTTATATATTTATTTTTTTGCTTCTTCACAACTCAGCCATTATGTTGAAGATAGCCTAATGGATGCTCAACACACCATAATAAGTATTGAAAAGTTAAAATGAAGTAGCTATGTTTTTTTCAACCTAGACTTGTAAGCAGAGCAATTGTGCTTAATCTACTTTGTCTATAATATTCCAGTTACTCAAAAATATTCTCACTTGGATATTTCTTATATTATTCATATTTTGAAGATGTGAATTACATGCGCTATTTACATAAAGATTATATTCAATAAAATGTGATTATTTTCACATATTTATCTATTAGAATATACACAGACTTCCAAATATCAAAGGAGACAATTGGGAGGCAGAGCAAGAGATATAACAACGTGGGCTACATAGAAAGTTAGAGGTTGGCTGAAACTACAGACAGGCCTGTCTAAAAAACAAAAGTGGAAATTTTATATATTGTTGAGGGGGAAATTAGTAAAGTTATTATGAAGCCAAGTAGGGAGGTATACACAGGATGGCACATAAATGACTTCCCTAGTATCCATTCATCCTACGCTGAGCATATATCCAAAAAATGTAAAATTACTAAAAGAAGTCTGCATTCCCATGCCTATTTCTATATTATTAACATTTAAAAAGGTATAATATCACTTGAGGAGTACATTGATATATGGATGGATAATGAATGTGATAAACCTAGATAATTTATAAATAGATAAAAATGGTAGATATTGTAAAAATTAGATAACAACAATCATTAGAAAAAAATTCTATAAAATCACAAGTCATAGCAATAAATAATTAACAAATAAAAACAAGAAAACACTACTAACTATAATATTGTGATGCATGTATGAATTATTGGTTTGATAGAATAAAATAAAAATAAAATATTAAAGTTAACAATACAGAGTGAACATTTAGGAGGAATTCAAACCTTATTTTTCAGGTAAAGTCATTAAATCACAGTAAAAATTTAAATAATTTTAAGTGTTTCAATTTATTTATTACACTAAAAACTCACAAATTAGAAAAATATTTCACAAAATCTTTAAATATTTTACATAGAACTTATAAGAAAAATTTGGGAAAGAGATAGTACCTGTGCCATTTTAACTTTTTTAGCACACAACAATAAGAAGGAAAGTTGTCAAAAGGACTTAAACTATTAGCCTTTCTGAAGCATAAATATAATATAATTAATCTGTAATTTTTGCTCAGATAAATTTTATCGATACAGAAACCCTAACATTATAGAAGGTGGGGAATTCTAAAGGCATCATGACTGCACCATTCAAATATGAATTTGTTCAATTATTATATGATTTTTTAGTACTATAATACAGGTCCTTATAGTACACTGTGAAATAAGAAAAGAAGAATGTAGTGTTTCCTATGTGCTGAGATATCATTCTCACACAAATTTCATCTGTTTGATCCATACTTCCTCAGTCTCCATCTTACATTTCCTGTAGTCTTTTATCATTATGTACAATGTCAAGGAGCTGTGAGATTCCTAATGTAACCATAATTTTCATCGCTATTTCAAAACTTGAACAGTAAATATAAGACAGTCAAATTAGAAACACTAAAATTTATTGATATAATGATAATAATTTTCAAAAAAAATATATCTTCTATCTAAATGTCTAAAATAATCAACTGAAAAATCAGAATGGGGTCAAAATTCATACTTCAGGTAATTAATTTAAAGTGTATGTCTGTCTGCAAATAACTGAAACTAACTTCTATTACAGAAATACAATACACAAATATGGCATAAATAAAATAATGACTGCTATTTTTGGAAAGGCACTTTCTCTCCACCTCTCTGTATGTGGATGTGTGGATGTGCATGTGGCACCCAAGGGCTAGGTATGAATATAGATGTTGCAGAACAACCTTGAGTGCTGCTTCTTGTCTTCAACCTAATTTCCAGGCACAGTCTTTTGCTTGCTGCTGCATTCACTGGGGCTTGCCAGCTTCTGGGACACTCTTGTCTCTGCCTTCCCTTTATCTGTACTTACTCTAAGCATCACAGAGCCTGTCTGGCTTCATGTGTGTGTTCTATGGTTTTAAGCTACGGCACTAACAGTGTGTGAGAAGGACATTACATGAGCCATCGCCCCAGACCAGGAAAGCCACTATTTAGACGTGTTATGGGGAGATAATGAAAATAAAATAAAGGATTGGGGCTGGAGAGATAGCTCAGCAGTTAAGAGTGTTTCCTTGTCCAGTCATTCTTGAAGAGGACCCAGGTTCATTTCCCAGCACTCACAAGACAGAGAAAAGCCAAAAGTAGCTCCAATTTGAAGGGATATGGTGCCATCTTCTGACCTCTGTGGGAACTGCATGCACATGGTGCAGTTACATACAGGGAGACAAAACATGCATACACACATAAAATAAAAGTAAATAAATTTAATAGTGAATTATCACATTTCATAAATACTGATATTTGTAATATAAACATATCTACAATGCAATATATCTATAGTCACACTATTATATAAGTGTCATATTCATCAAAATTTAAATAGTACAGTTTTAATGAACTAGTTTCTACAAGCACAATATTGTTATTAAGAGAATCTAGATTTAAATTTGGAAAAATTGCACAACAGTCATCTATTCAAATAGTAAATAATACAAGAGTATCTTTCAGTTTCAAAAAGAATAAACATGTGAGGTATTTTCCAAGGTACAGGAAGGAATAATAAAATGTGAGTGGCAAAAATATAAAAATTGGTAAGTAATCTTAGTAAACTATTAGAAAAATTAACAGAATTTTTATTACAATCTGGTTAACAAAATGCAAAGTATTACATATACACTATGAATCAAATATTTATATTCTTTTTTCATTTTTAACATTTTGTTAAGTTTTATTTATATAATGTATCTTAGAACCCCTCTGACCTCCCTGCCCCCATTGCTCTACCCAACAGTTTTCAGGTATTCTGTCATATATGTTAAGTCCTATCAGGTCAAGTATTTCTATACAGGTGTCTCTTGTTATGAGTTCATCTACTGAAGTCTAGTCAGCCTATCTAGAGGAACTCCCTTAAAGAAGATCTACTCTTCCTCACCCCACAATAATCACTTGTCAATAGTTCCTTGGCTAGGGTTGGGGCCTGCCAACAGTTTCCCTGAGTTTATAATAGATATTTGTCTGAGTCAGCATGGGTTTTGTCCATGCTATTACAGAGTTCAAAAACTGGTCAAACATAGATAGTATGTGTCTGAGAGATGCCCAGCCCTAAGTGACACATCTAGAGTGGAACCTCTACACCCAAAGTTAATGGAATACAGCAGAGCACAGGGTAGAGAGAATATTAATATATCCCTCAACACTCACCAGCAAACTTCCTCATGTACCAGAATGCAATGCACACAGAAGGCCACAACTGCCTATGTTTTAGAGAATAAAAGACTACAGAATGTGTGCCCCTAGATATGACTCCTATATTAAACGTTACCCACCCATGGCTCAGACACCGTTGTGGAAGAGCATGTGGAAAGATTTTAAGAGCAAGGGTTTGTGCATGAACATAAGGAAACAGAGGCTTTCAGGGCACTGGAAACTTGTTCATATGAACTTGCAAGAAAAAAAATGGTAAGTGTCTATACTTGGTATTTGACATGCAAATCTGAATATGAATATTAATTGTGGAACAATGAAAGAAGAAAGGTACATGTGATTTTTCAATTAGTGTATGCCCTGGATAATAGTGTGAATTCTTTGTGATCTTTTTTTAAACACACTAGAAGATTTATCTTAAAGAAGAGCACTTGACATGCATTAATCATCAAAGACATCCTGTAGAATATATTTTCTTTTATTTACAATATTTAGAATTTATACTTATGAAATTGAATATTGTACTTAAAACTGTTTTGCCATCTGTTGCCAATAGTATTTGGTTCTATTTACCTGAATTTTTTGGAAGGAAGAGCCTAAGGATGTTATGACAGGATATCCCTAGGCAATGCTTCCAAATCTGAACAAGGTAGTGTCCTTGATACTAGTACTTCTGATACTACTAGTAGTACTATTGCTACTACTACTACTACTACTACTACTACTACTACTACTACTACTACTACTACTACTACTACTACTACTACTACTACTACTACTACTACTACTACTACTATTACTACTACTAATGATAATGGGCATAATAATAATCTTAACTTCAGTGCCTGAATTGCCTTGAACAAGCACTTTATTTTTTTGCAAAAATTCCTATTTCATGTAAAATTTTCCATGTAACTTTTGTTATATAATATGTGTCTTTGGTCTAAATTATTTAAATACTTTCATGAAATAAAATGAATGCTAGCATAACTTTCTTTTCAAAATATTTTCCATTTTAATATTAATGGCTGGATGAAGGGCATAAAAAGGGGGAAGAAAAATCCTGTTTACACAGGCAAGTGTGATAAATCTCTAACATGGTGACTTAACTGTTCATATTTTATCACTCAGAATGGTACAGCTCAGTAGTCTTTCTTAAGAACATGAATCACCGTTCCCTAGTACACATACGAAAACAGTAACAGAAGCTAAATGCCCAATTTTTAACAACTGGAGAATGACTACTTCAAGTCTGATTCTTACTGACTTAAATTGACTCTGCAGGCACCTGTAGCATAACTGACTAATTGTGCTTTATTCAATCCATACTATAAATGTCCTACTCAACAAAAGATTGAGTTGCACACCTATCTATCCAGATACAAATCCCACATATATGGCCCAAGACATAAGAGAAATAACTTCCTTCTTAACTGTTACAAAAAGAACTCTCATTTCCTCTCTGTCTTGAACTAGGCACTTCCCTGTTTTCTCTCTTGCAGGAAATTTCCACAGGTTTTCTCCACTTGTTCTTTTGTATAACTGTTAAATTTTTATGACCTATCCAAGGCAATGATCTTCCAAATGCCATTTGGTTGGCCTATATGTAGATTCTGTGCTCTTTTACCTTGACTTCTCTTCTTACTAGTGTTTGAGGTAGATGACTACTTAGCCTGTTCCCTGGGATATGACTCTGGACTGTTATCACCCATCAGGCTATGAGCCAAGTACTCTCTCTTGACCCTTGTGGAAAACCGTTCTTTCTTTTCACAATTGTGTTTGACCAGGACAAGGCTTTGCTGGGACTGAAGGCAGCAGGAAGAGGAGGAGTGCCTGCTATAGCCTGGAACAGTACGGGGTTTCTTTCTTCCGAGGACCTCTTGCCTCTCAGTTCGTGGTGCATTTGGACATAGAAAGACATATACATGATGCATCCATACATTTTCTTAGGTCACACATTTCTGCCTCTCCTCTTCTCTTTCTTTTGTCTAAGAGTAGAACATGTGTGGTCTTGTTTGTTGCTGCTAATCTTCAGCTTCGCTCCTGTCATTTGCAGGATAGATGTATGAGACAGTATGTCCAGTTTTACAACCACCCACCACCCTATCTCATTCCACCCAGTATTTGCCATACTAATCAAAGTTCCTGATCTAAAAGATTGTGAGTGATCAGGCTCTCATGTTTAATGGTCTCTGCTTTCTCCCATTGAATGATTTGTGGCAGCATTTGATTTATGAGTTCACTTTTGAGGTTAAATACAGTATCAACCAGTTGAATATTTTAGTCTCACCACCATAGGTGGCTCTATAGCAAAACCATGGTTTCTTTTTAGTGATGTGGAAGCCACCTACTCAAGGATACTCAAGGATAATGCAATTTCCTTGAGTCTTGTGAGGACAACTTGGAGGTCTAGAGCCCACGGGAAGATCTTTTGGTTAGATATTGAAACTTGACAGGCCCCAGATAGTTCATGCACCCCTCATGTCATTGGACTTGCTTCTGAGATGTATTAACAATAATTGGCTTAAGTTTGATCATCACACCTTCAAAAAGTAGTTTTATTTTATTTTCTGACAAGACACAGTCTTTATACAATCTCTCATACCAGGAATGCAGCCCTTACTTTAGCACACTGAATAACCACACAATCCTAAAATTAGAACCTTTTTGTTATAATTTAGGAAGGACCCTGAGAGTCCTTATATCCAAGCTTTCTTGGCTTTGTCTTTGGACACTCAATGGTGGGAAGAATGTTGGTTGTGTTTTGTCAGATCCTCTTACAATAGCTCACCTTCCTTAAACACAGCCCAAGGTGATCCTTGCTCTGTGTGAGTTTAAGCCCTGTCTCAATTGGAGTCATAACCTGACTTTTAAAACTCTTACCTCCACTCCATCTGAAAATCTGTTCTCTTCTGTCCCCTTTCAACTTCTGCTTCTTCTTTTCTTTCTTTTCAGCCTACAGAACCCTTCTAAACCCCATCTCATGGCCCAAGCCAGATGAACTCTACCCACACAGACTTGCTTAGAAATATCATTTAAATAATTCAACTCAGAAAACCTCTAAAGGCCACATCTCCTCCTCTAGTAAACATTATTCACTTTTACAAATTGGTCTAGGGCCCTATGTCCCCTTCTTCATGTCTTTCCTGTCCCAAATCCAATGTAATACATATTCTTTCACCCCAAATCCATAAACTCCACTAATGAATTTAAAAGAATAACTATAGTGTTTGCCCTAACCAAAAAAGTTATGTGCATTACTTTAACAACCTGCTGTGCTTTTAACAAGAAATCTAGTATTTGGTGTGCTTTTATGGATGAGGTCAGTGCGCATAACCCCATCAGTTATGCCAGGCTACATTGTGGTACTTGATATGGAACCAGGTTGGTCATGTCAGGGCACCAAAACAAGAAATAATTGGGGAACAATTTTAAGGCTATATTCAGTGGACTATTAACAGTAAGTGGATTGGTATATGTGAAGGATGGGAACAATTGGGTTCAGAGGGAGGAATATGGGTGGTTCATCTCTAAACATGACAACTTTGTAAAAATATCTCCTGTTTTAAGGTCCTATGTGGGCTTCTGAACTGGCAATATTTATTTAAACTAACAACTTAAAACAAAAATGAGACTGTCCTTTTGTTCTCTCTCTCTCTCTCTCTCTCTCTCTCTCTCTCTCATCTTTCTCATCTACTGCATAAGAATCAAGCTACTTGACTGAAAATATTTGTAAGTGATAGTTTACTGACATGGAGAACAGACCGCATCTTACAGTTCTGCAGCTAATCTCAGGCATCCCAGAATTCCAGCTGAGCCAATACTTAAACTGTTACCCACCCTGGCTTCCAGCTGATAACAACCCCATCCAACAAACGTGGAGGAGAAAACATACAGCTGAGTACCATAAATCTGTAGGTTGGAGAAAGATAGTCTAATTTGTCAACTAGCTACAGCAATGTGTAACTGAAAGTGCCTGATCTGCTTTTGAGATTATGTTTCTTCTTTCTTTTTTCTGAAATAAGGTATTGTTTTCAAAAATTAATTGAGTTCCATTCCTGTTGAGTTCATGAGCATTAGGATATATATTTTTTTAAATTACTATTCCTTAATATTTTCTAAAACAAAGATCTTATGGAAGGAATATACTACATTTACAGTTTCAACATTAGCTTCACTGAGTTTCTCTTTGTATGAATTGTCAAAGGATTCACATTTTTTAAAAGAAATTGATCAAAATTCTCCAGGATCAAAATTTTAGCCTAATAAAATCATATTTATGACTTCCTGCATGGCACATATTTCTAAGTGAATTGTGGAATGCCACACTGTCAAAAGCAGAAGGAAATTAAGTTCTTTCTGCTTCTTCCTCTCTCTTTCCTTCCTAACTTTCAATCCTTGCTTGCTTTCTTCTTCATTTATTAGATATTTTTGGTTTGAATATAGGGTCTTCCCTGGTTGGTTTTTTTTTCTGTTTCTGTGATCAAACATTCTGACCAAAAGCAACTTAGGAGATGATAGGATTTATTTTATCTTGCACGTCCATGAAAAAAAATCATTTTTTGAGGGAAATTGGGGCAGAAATGTGAGGCAGGAACTGAAGCAAGGACTAGTAAAGAACATTGCTTACTGGGGTCATTCCAGGGTCACATTCACCTTCCTTTCCACATCTGCCTAGGGATGGCACCACCCACTCTGCACTAGGTCCTCCTGTATGAAATAGCAATCAAGAAATACCCCATAGACATACCAAAGTCCAGTCTGATGAAGGATATTCTTTAACTGAGGTTCCCTTTTACCAGATGAGTATGGACAAAATTTCAAACTGACTACTAATGACTTATAAGTGCATCTCTCAGCACTTAGCAAAGAAGGTTGTTTTTCACAGTATGAAGCCAGGCTCTAAGGGATAAAACCACTACCAACGTCACTTGAAGAACATAGATTAGACTCATTGGGCCTTTAATAAATGAAAAATAATGACAGAGGAAATGAAGTCATGGACCTAGTAAGGTTGAGGGTGTGTGAATACTATCAAAGTACAGTTTATGAACATCTTAAAGTATCTGTCCAATAGACCCCCCAAAAATAGTAACCATTGATTCTTCCAGAAATTCAGGGAAAGAGCCTAATGCTAAAAACACCACGTATATCAGTTTCAGAATAAACAAGGAAATATCAAACTGGCACTGAATTTAAAACTTCATCTCTACTGCTTAGCTTTCATAATGCTAAAAAGGTGCTATGTAGCTGAAGAGAACATTAATCAATAACCTTACACAGCTATGAATTCTGAAAGCTATAATAACATCTGACCTGCCAAAGTATAGTCACTCTTCAATAGTGGTGCAAATATGATAGGAGTAACCAAACACTTTATATTTGGGTTTAAGTTCTATTTCACAGGGTGGAGTCCAGACATGACATTGATATCAGGCCTAAGAACCTGAGGCCAGATAGATTACAGGCCATGGGAGAGAAGCTAATACTATTGCTCTGCTAAATTGATACAATATTAAAATGACTTGACTTCTAATGACTTACTCATATATCCATAGATTAATGCATTTCTCAACTCTCAACAGAAAAGCTTCCTCATACAACAGATGGTGATTAACAGCAAGAACCAAAACCAGGCTATGGGCAGAGAATACTAGGCTACACAATATTTATCCCCAATGAATAGTAAATTTCAGTCTCCAAAAGCTCAAAGATCATTGCAGAAGAGGGGGTGGAAAAACTAAGAGGCACAGGTGGTGTAAGATCATGAGGAAAGACAGCTCTCCAGAGAGCTTGTCTGTTACTCACAATGATGACAGTATGCACAGCTAACATGTAAGCTCAAACCAGACAAAATTCCAATAGAGGTGGGGAAGTGACTGTGTATGCACATGCCATAACAAACAGAAGGTCAGAGGGTAACTTGTAAGAATAGGTTTCCCTTTTTCCCCATGTGGGTATGACATATGGAACTCAGGTTCTCAGGCTTCATGACAAGTATCTTAACTTGGTGAGCCATCTCACCATCCATGAGCAAAGTATTCCTTGGGAGATTAGGAGAAGAAGAGAATAGCAGGGAGTTGGATGCTTCCATAGGCAAGGGCAGTTTATCAATTAGTTGTTTTCCTTAGTTTTGTCTTAGTTTATAAAAAAGAGACATCACTTATGACAAAGCAGCAATCATTGTAAAGAGACATTACGGGAAAAAGTATTTTCTTTTAATTTGCTGATGATTTCATCCATGACTGTCCTCTCAGCCTACTTAATATCAAAATTGTTTTTGTCTTTTAGTCCAGGATTTCTCTCTTTTCACCCTAGATAAGTGTATACGGTTTCATGAATAAAAGATCTTGAAATGTTTTATTTAACAGAATTGATTTTGGCCTTCTACCTATTCATAGGTTGTGAAATTTAGTAAATTGAGTGGAAAAGTATAGTACTATATGGAATTATTTCAAATAAACCATAAACAATGCTTATTATTCATTACTTTTATATTAGTATGTTTCCTATTTATCTCAGTCTGCTATAACATAACACAAAGACTAGGTGGCTAATACAGAAAGTACTAGTACAGAAAGTTCTGAAAACTGGAAGTCTGAGATCGTGGAAAAAGTAAAGTTATACTTCTGTTCAGAAGATTTTTTTTTGATTATAGGCTACAGACAAACTGAATGGCTCTTCGTCATCTTACAGGGACACAGAGTCCAGCATGGTGGCACCATCCATAAAACATCACTGACATTCAGCTAACTCTGAGAGACCCCCATGTCTGAATGCCATCATACTCTGAATCAGGGTTTCATCATATGAATCTGGAAGGAGAAAACAACACAATAATATAATAATTCAATCCATAGTAACAAGATAAATTCAACAAACACATATTGCACATGTGATGGGTTATGTTTATAGGTTTTCAATTAACAGATAAAGTTGATAATTGAAAAAAGTTTGGACATTGCTATCCTAGTTCAATTTTTTAATTAGCTAAGCTATTTATTCTAACTATATGATTGCTTAAAGTACAGTAGGTCAAAAATGTGTACCAATTTTGAAACTCCTAAAACTACAAGAGAATTTAGTGAATTACCTCTACACATGCATAGCAGATGCAATGTAAATATGGATGAAATCATTCTCAAGTACTAGAACCTTTTTCACAGTCTTTAACTACAAGCAGGGAATTATCACATCCCATCTGTTCTGTGTTATATCTATATGGCACTTTCTCTAATGTAAATTGTTCAAGGTCAGGCTTTCTGTAAGTTCTATAATGATCAAAATCTAATATAAGCTTGGCATTTGCCACATAAAGACAATTAGCAGTGTTTATATTGGAAAACTGTAAAGTTTTACATTTCACGCATGCTTTCCTTAATATGTCTATCATTTTTATGATAACTATAAAACTAAAATCTTGAATGTTGGAGTTCTATTTATACCACAATCTGTCTCTGAATGACAGCAGGCAAATAATTTTATTTTCTCATATTTTAGGACAAAATTTAAAGCTTAAATGTTTTCATTTTCCTTGAAACACTGATGAATTCATATTGAAGTCTTATTAATTATAGAGTGAAACAACTGATGAATTCTATGAAAATTTTGAAAATAAATAGGCTAGTAGATGATCTGGTTAATATAGAAATAAAATAGCAGTTTGAAATAAATGTTGATTTTTAAGAAATTAATTTTAGTTGTAGAAAATCTATGAAGTATTATGTCATAAAATCAGAGTTAACACATCATATATGACTTAATTTTTTGGTATTTAAAATGTAGCAATAGAATGAGAATCAATCTGAAAACAAACATCACTAATGATATTTAAAAGATCACAAAGCAATATTATATATATTTGATGCAAAGCATTTTCCAATTAGTAATTATATTCAAATACCTAAATTCTTCCTTTACAAATATCAGAAAGTTCTATGCAATACAGTGCATCAAAATGAAATACCAAGGCAAAGAAGAAGACATGGAATCAAGAATATAAAATACATCCCCTTTGAAGCAGACAGAAGGTGCAAGTCGGCAGTGCTGAAGGACCATTCTGGTAGACGAGCATTATTTTGGTTTAGATTTAGAAGATAGAGCCAATAACTCTTGTGATAGAAGTGTTGAGATTTCAAATGCTATTATCAGAATTAAAAACAATTTCATAAAGGTGACAAAGCATCAAGCAAAGGTACTAAGCTTTAAAAATTCAGACATTTGATAAAAGTTACTGAATTTGATGAAATCGAATGAATCAAAAGGTCAAATAAAAGACTACGGGGGTTTAAAAAGTATGTTTTAAATGTCCAAGGATCATGATTCATGCTGATGAAAGTTACCATAAACATTCAATGGAAAATATTTAAACTATTTTCTCTGGTTTCTTAGAAAAGGAGGCTTCTTAAGCCTTTAAAATAGATTTAGCTAGGTCTTGTACTTACTTTTTGATAAGTAAGCAACTGATTAGTTTCTGAGTTGGGTGTTTGCACTTCACAAGAAAAACATATTTGTGATGGTTAATCTTGATTGTTCACTTGACTGAACCTAGAATAGACTAAAATGAAAGTCCCTGAGCACTTCCGTGAAGGATTTTCTTTATCAGATTATTTGAATCAGGGAGTTTCAAATCTATAAATGTAGGGCAAAATCTTCTGTTGGCAGCACAAATAAAAGGACATGGGAGAAGTAAACTGCTTTTTACCTGATTCCCTTCACTCATGCTGGCAAGCTCATGAATCTTGTTGCCGCAAAATTATTTTTCTGTTTGTTAGAACCAGCTTTTTCAGGCTTCCAACAAAGACTGAAGACAAGCATCTCTATGGAATCTTCCAGGTGTTTATCAACAGATTGGGTGAGATATTTAGCCTCAAGGTACCTGATGTTAGGCATCTCCAGATGAAACAGCCATTGTTGAACTGCTTTGAAGATAACTAGTAAGCCAGGCTAATATATAAATATGAGGATATAGATAGATGATGGATAGTTAGATGGATGATAGATAGATATAAATGTGTGTTAGTCTATCAGTTCTGTTCCTTTAGAGAACTCTGATCAATACAAACACTAATGGCATACCACTCAGAATTAGCACTTGATTAGGTCACTTAAAGAACTGGAGAAAACTCACAGCTGGTGATGTACCAAGTTGAAGTCATACAGTAGACACTGCTCTTCTGACTATTGAGTCCCAGTTGTTGTACAAATGAGTGACATTAGCACTGTCTGAGCTTCCTATTTCTTTTGATCTGTTGCTTCATGGCTGTGCCAATTCATGCCATCCTTTCTTATAATGAAACGATTTTGACAAAGATTATTTTGGAGCAAATAAGAAATATCTTCAATAAGATCATTCTTTGAACAGTTATTCACAAACTAGTGGTATTTTGGGGAGATTTGGATACTGTACTAGGTAGTATCTTATGGGAGAAACTAGAAAACTGAGGGCAGATACTTGGGGAATATATTATTCCTATACACTTCTCTGTTTTACTCTCTGCTTCCTGGTCAAGCATGGAGACACTAGCTCTCCTCACCTACACGCTCTTAGCCTCATGCTTTTCTCTTCAAGAACACAGGGTCAATGACCATAAATTCAAAACTCTGAAACTGTGAGTCAAAATAAAATCTTTTTTTGGCTGTCTATGGTGGTACACTTTATTCATCTCAGCACTCAGGATGCTGAGGCAGGTAGATTTCTGGGAGATCCAGGCCAGCCTAGTCTATACAGAGAGTTCCAGGCCAGCTGGGGTTGCAGAGAGGCACTGTTTCAAAAACACATAGACAAAATAAAACCTTCCTCATTTAAGTCCTTTCTGTCAAATGTTTACATACAGCAACAAGGAAGCTAATCAGTATAGAAAGAAGTGGATCTTGCAGCTATAGCCCCATGCACACATAACTTTGGTTGTGAAATAAAGCCATTAGTTTCATAAAATATTTTCTGACCCATCTGGTATAGAAAAAATTTCAAAATGATTCCCAAGATTCCCATTTCCTTATATGTACATCATGTATAATTCAGAATATAAAAGCATTTTCTTTTTATGACTGCATGTACATCTTTTGAAAAATAGCTCATGAGACATTAATCTGTACTGCAGATATTATGTCCTTGTTGGGAAAGGAAATGGTATTACAATTTGATTCAGTCTTCCCTTTCATAACAGTACTTTTTCTGCTGACCAAAGTTCTGATACAGGATTTATTCTGGTTGGTAACATCAACTAGAGTGTAAACTTGTCTTTTTTATTTTTTTATTTTAATTTGAAGTTTTACAAATTTCATATAACATATTTTATTCATATTTAGACACCCTCCTCTATCTGTACCCCACATTACTACCTCCTGCACAAGGTCATAAACTCTCTCTATATGATTATAGTATCAAATTTATTTTCCCCAAATGTTCTTTGGTGAGGGTTCATTCACTGGAGCCTAGTTAACCTAACAAAAGTAACAACCTTTAAAGAGACTGACTCTCCCTTTCCCACTAACCATTAGTTTTTAATACTTTCTTATGTAGGATTTACAATATAGAAGCATTTTCATAAACACTTCCTCATTTATCTGCTTTTATGCTGGGGTTTTGTCTGGCTTGCGCTCATAGGGAACATGTACATGCTGTCACCATTGCTGTGAGTTCATATGATTAACTTCCCAGCTGTCTGGAAAACCCTTTCCTTGTGCCTTTTGAAAACTAAGCCTTGATATCAGATTAACTCACAGATATTTAGAGATACATAGGAAGGTTCTCCTGAAAATGAAGAAGGAATTTCCTATTTACATAGGGACGTGTGACAGGAAATTGCAGGCAATAGCTGAATGTGGTCCTGGTGACAGTCTGAAGGTTCTTCATTAAATGACATGGAACTGAAGCTGGTCAATGTTAAGAAAATAAGAAAAGATCCTGAGCTCTATTAAGGAGTATGGTGCTAATTTGTTTTCACCTTTTGTGAGACTTTAAACAGTGACCTCAGAAAATGTGATCCTTAGGTTAATTACACAAACTATGAAAAATTGTTGAATATTGTTTTAATCCATGGAGCTTTTGGTAAGATGAAATGAAGCAATGGAAAATTGATAAACATCCCATAACTGTTAAAAGGCTTCCGAAAGCCTGTATACAGTAGTATTGGTGGGAAGGAAAATGAAATCCACGTCTGAGATAAACATCAATATCTGTGACAGGTCAGACTCCTCTAGAAAAGCCATATATTTGCCACAAAATTTTGTTTGTTAGTATACTTGAGAAACTGTGTCGCATAAGTACTTTAGAGCAAATCCCTGTACATAGACAACTTAGTCAGGTTTACCAAAGGTAGTGGATGGCTAACAGTAAGTGGATAGTCAATTCATAGCCCCTAGCATTATGGCTACATTGTCCAGAAGTGTTGATTACTTAAGAAGACTCAGAACACATAAGGAAAATAATCACAAATTGTTAGTTAATGTAATAGGGGAAAAATACAATATACTAGTGACAGAATTAAAATAAGCAGAGGTATTACAACCAAAGAATATTCATGATGTGGGCTCTGCAGACAGCAGATGGGAACTACAATTATAATCAATCCATTTCTAAGTACCATGGAATAATGCATTTTTCACGGATCAGGAATCAATAATATATGCATGGCACATCTTAGAACTAGGAACCTCAGAATGGTATTTTGGCTAGTGACTTACATTTCACTGGCCATGAGACAAGTTGCTTCTGCCTAGCCAGTTGTAACATCAGAAAGCGCCAGGGGCTCACTGAGACCAGGTGCAAATCATCAATCTCATTGTTATCAATAAACAATCCTGATGAGATGAAACAAATGGCACAGATACTTATAGGGCCCATAGTTACTAAGCAATAGTGCTAATTAGTATGTTTCATGTGAAGGTTCATTTTGATGCACAAATAAGCACAATAGCCCAAGTGACTTCCAGGATTGCTGTAGCTGACCCTCATGACAAAAGTATGGTCAATCTATTGATTGCCTGTCATGCAACAACCCATGAATATACCAACCTTGGAAAGCACATTTGATTACTACATCTAATCTGTAGCCTTGTGTGGAGGGAAATGCATGTAACAAAAAAGCGTTAGCATGCATTTTAGAGTGTTTTGAGAGAAAAGTTTTAGAAACGAAATACTTAAATTTAAGATTGAGAAAATGAGGTAATAGAAGCATAGACATATTTTGTCTTAGGTGTTTTGAATATAAGTTTACTATTTAAAAATCATGATTTCCCTGTGATTAAATTTGTAATGCCAAGTGGAGGACTTGAACGGAGATTCTATATAAAGCAGTTTACAAATAAGTTTACAATGCCTTTTTAGGCCTAGAGTATGTTCATAGGAAGAATCAATTTTTTTTGACTGGGAGCAAAATCTACACATTGGTATTGGTCTCTTTAACAGCTGCCTATAAAATAATTAATTTGCAACAATATTAAGCCAAGAATGAGACCTTCAATCCATGGCCTTTTCTCTGTTTTCTGACAAATGAACTTTTCTCTCAGCCCTTGCACTGCACTCATCCAAATGATTGCAAGTTTGGGTAGAAGGAATGCTTGGGTGATCATCATCAACTTTATTTCCTTGAGTGTCGTCCCAGGCTTCAGTACTACCCAGAAGCTTCTACATAGGTTAAATTCTGCGGCTCAGCAACTAAGTGGTTCAAGCCACAGGGAGTACATAATACCAATTTTCCACAGCCTGCACTGCCTACCCATTTGCTTAAAATTGCCATGCAAAGAAGTTGGCTTTATTCAGTAAAGCTCTGAATAGTTGGGGTTCTGGCTCCTTCGGAAATCCCTTTCTCCCTGTGCCATGTAATGACGTTTAAAACCAGTCAGCATGCTCCTGAAGAGAGTTTCCACATCTAAAACATACGGAGCTTTATTTAAATTGAAAAAGTATTCCACATGACCAGAACAGGCTTTCCTCAGCTTCCCTGTGTTCCAGTACCATTCCAGAGTGTCTTTAAATTGACCTTCTGATTGCTTCCTTATAATGATTACTAATTAAAATAGTAACAGCTAACAATGCTCTTCTCTGACACTATTGGAAACTATTTAATGATTATTGGAAATTTTCATTTTTATATTGTATGTTGTGATTTGAGCAAGTTTGATCAAATGTACAATTTGAATATATTATTTAAATTCCTCATCCTTAAAATCTTCTAAAATCAGCATAATGACAGGATTTAGCACTTGCAAAGATATTTTAGAACTTTTTGATAAGTATTTGCAGTTGTGTTTTAAAAAAATATTATGACTGAAATTTAAAGAGTCCTCAAAACATATCACCAAGGGCTGAAAAAATTATAGAATTTTTTGACATATGCCAAGAAGCTGCATTGCACGTGTTTGTGACTCTTCTGTGAACATTGTATTTTGGTTAGAATATAATTGTTTGAAAGAGAATTATAAGGAAATTATAAGGAAATTATAATTTAATGGAACTAAGTTTATTTTTATTATACATATGTATTCTATTTCAATATATTTAATAATGCTAAGTTTAAATAAAAATATCCTAAGAAAAATATTATAACCACATAATCATAGTCTGCAATCTCTCCAATTTTATTTTTGATATTCATCATCCAACCTACAAATAATTGCTATTTTACCAACTTCCTTATTGCTTGATTTTTATGTTTATAATGTGCATGATACACTGTTTAGTACACTTTAAACCTGGAAACATCCAATCTGTATCAATAGACAGTTTAGGGATTATTGAGGCAAATGTAGAACTTGGAAATAACAGTGGCATTACAACTGGCACACATATGATACAAATAATTTGGTTGCGTTCCTCTATCTAAAAAAAAAATGAGATTGTAAAATTTAAAGTGTTAGTTCACATTTCCAAGTACAGCTGGATAATTTGGAAGTACAATGGGTAAGAATTTCTAGAATAAGGAAGCAGTAAATCAGACCAAGTCTATGGTTTTTCTATGTGGGAAAGCCTTTCATTGTCGTAACTTGTACTCTCTTTACAAAACAAATTCAGTAGAAACTACAGATTTTTTGACATTCTTCTCCATCAATATGGATAATCAGTTGTTCCATGTTCATCTGTTACTGGGGATTTATATTTTACTATTTAACAAAATGTATATTTTCTTTATGATCGATTGACTATTTCCTACATATGTGTCTGGATCTCAAGCCTTTTTTGTTGATGTTTCTTTTGTGAGATAGGGTCTCCTTGTAGCCCAGTTGTCCTGGAACTCACTATGTAGACAAGACTGCCTCAGACTTATAGAGGTCTATCCTATGCTACCTCCCAAGATGTAGGATCAAAGGCATATGGTATCACATCTGGTGATTTAATTCATTTTAATAAGTAATTTTCTGATACCACCATTACTCCTATTCTGCCTAATGCTCCATGTTCTTAGAAAATTGGACTTTCCTGTATATTTTTCTCATTTTTTATAACAAACATTCATAAAAAGCACATCTCATTGTGCTGAAACCTAAATGACACTGTGTTCAAGGCTAAGTGATATTTTTAAGTAAAACACACAATGAGGTGCCCTTTGATTTTTTTACTCTGGTAAAAATTCAGGCCATAAGCTAAAAGAGAGGAATATTTACAAGTAATTATTTTGTCAAAATGAATGAAAGAAATCTAATGACAAGGATCATGGAAAGATTTAGGAATTATAAACGGAGGAGACATTTAAGGCTCTGTCACTATTGGTACATTACTGTTAGAAAGGTAGAGAAGAAAACGTGATGGTGCATGACAAGTAAGATATGCAATCAGGGACAAATTTCATGACTGGGTAAGAGAAAAAGAATCAAATGAATAAAATTTTGGACTTAGGACCCAGCACAGGTACTTTGTTTTGACAGAAAAAAAGGAAAAATTAAGCACATAAAATAATAGGTAGATTGATGGTATGGGATGAAAATAAATTTCTGACTGATTGTATACAAGCTAAAAACCTGGAAAAATACACTGGTAGATTCTGCAAACATTTATAAAATAAAATGTATAGGATGCTACAGGAAACTAGTGATATCAAAAATGTTATGTATTTCTAAAATTTTAATGACTTGCATTATTTAGTGATAAATTTGCAAATATTAATATACATCAAAAATCAAGTAGTGGATTTTAAACCTATTTTCATATTGAAATAAGGAAGAACATTCATCGATTTCAGGATTTTTACAGCAGCATTTTAGGATGCATTTTTACATGCATTTTTAGGATGTCCTCAGGCACAGATGACTCAGCAATGGTCTGTACATATCTGAAGGAAAAAAATAATTTCAGTTAGATATTCGCCAAAATCTTCTTTTCATTTTCCAGGTAAGTTCATGATAAGTGGAATTTCTTCTACAAAACGCTCCATATTCTATTCTTAAGAACATCTGTGGTCCATGGAAATTCCTCAGTCACTAAAATGCATGCCACACAAGCATGAGGATGTGGGTTTGCTCCCCAGTGCCTATATAAAAAGCCAGGCATGTTTGGATATATCTATATTCCTAATTCTGAAGGGACAGATATAGGCAGACCCCAGAAGTTCAGTGAACAAACAGCTTGGACGAATTTATGAGCTCCAGATCCCAGTGAAAGACTTTATCTCTAAAAATAAGGTCAACAAGTCCTGAGGAACAATACAGTAGATTGATCTCTGGCCTCCACTTACACATGCACACATCTCCCTATGTATACACATACACACACACACACACACACACACACACACAGAATCTCTGTATGTAGAAGGAAACAGAGAAGATATAGAAATGGTTAGCAAGACAAAAAGATATAAAATTATTGCTTTTGAAAATGAGAGATGAAATTATATTTTAAATTTATTATTCATAATGACACTCTAACGTGATCTTCCTCTGTCATTTATAATAATAATATGCTTGAGAATTTTTTATATCACCACACCTGACTGACATCTTGAAATTTTAACATTTTCATCAGGTGTCCATAAGCTGTATACTATAAATCAAATCTTTAAGTCCTGCTTCTGTAAACAATGGTGTACTAGAAAATGACCACACTCATTTGGTTATATGTTGGCTATGAATACTTTTGTGGTTGTGGTACTATGGTTGCATTAAATTTTGTCACAAAGTTTTATGCACACCAAACAACTTTTTAAAAAAATGTATTATTTAGTACTTACTAGAAAGTTTGTGAAACTATGATATGAAAGAATACCCGAAAAGCATTACTATAGAAATCTTCACTTAAAAGAATTTAATCATCTTTATACACCCATTCCTCTGGCACCCTCTTATAGCACTCCACCAATGGAATTCTTACATTATGTCATTTGTGTTAAGGCCTATTGTGTCACATTAGTGTCCCTATACATTCCTCAGTGCAAGTTCATCTACTAAGGTCTAGTCAGCCTATCTGGAGTCTCTCACTTTAGGAAGATCAGCTCTTCCTCACCCAGCAATAATCAGCTGTCAGTATTTCTTCAGCTGAGATTGGGGTCTGCTGCCCATTTCCCCAGTTCCATGCTTAGTTTTTGCCTTCTTAAGTCTACATGGGTCTTGTGCATGCTGAAACCATTGCTGTAGGTTCAGATGAGCAAGTTCCTAGGAGGTTGTAGTCCTCTATTTCCATATGGTCATGCACCTCCTCCATGGGTCTTACAATATTTCCAGCCTGTTTTCTGCATTGGTCCCTGAACCCTGGGTGGGTGAATTTTAATATACGAGACCTGTCCAAACACCTGCATTCTGCAGACTCTTAATCTCTACACTCTGACCATTTGTTAACTTTTTGGTTCCTGGGCCTCTGTCAAATGAGGGAGTTTCATTCATGAGAATTGAGATATTCAATACTGTCTCATTTACCCCTTGTTCTATGTTCCATGAACCTTAGGTGTGGAGTTTACACTGGAGATGTGCCAGTAAACATGGGCAATTCACAGAACACATCTGTGTGTGAGCAGTTATGGAACTCTGTAATAGTCTCCATCTGGTGCAAAAGAAGCTTCATTGATGAGTGGTGACTAATATTTATAAAAAGGAAAGCTAAAAATGTACTAAGCAGTGACTGTCACTTAAAGGGGAAATTCCATCTCACTTTTCACCTCATAAATTATTTATGGTCAAAAGTTTGTTACCGTAACTGGCACTCATATGTTTGCTCATGTTATCATTTACCTTATTCTACCCAAAATGCAAATGGAAAATCTACTCCAGGGATAATTTTTATTACCTGAAAAAGTTTTCATACATTCACACTATATAATAACTTAGCAATGCCAATACTAGATACTACTAAAAACAATTTACATACATCACAACAAATCACAATAAATAAGTGAATAGGCATATTTGTCAAAGTATTGTTTGTGATGATGAATTTTGTAGATAATCCATATATAAACTGTGGAAAAAAGGGAGGAAATGTAGAAGGTAAGTATCAAGTTAATTATATCAAATAAGAACAATAAATCATGCTTACAGAATAGACTATGAATCTCGTCATTATTAATATGAATGAAAAATTTAAAAAGAGAGCATTGGAGCTAATATCGCTACCTGACAATATTTGAATAAACTAAACTATAATGAATATTAAGCAATTTCTATAAAATAATGCATACAAAATATGTTACATTTATAGAAAATAAGAAATGAATTCTATAAAAAGGAAGATGAAATGGAAGATTTGAAAAATAAAATATAGACTATTTTGTGTCATACATGTTTTATTGGTCTAATCAAAGACTTAAACTGATTTATCTAGTTAAACTGCATTTATTTTTCTAATGCTCTACAAATATTGAATTCATATATTTAAATTCTTGATTAACGTTAGTTCATTTTCACTAAAGAAGAATATACTAAATTGATATGCTTTTTCTTGTGGACTTTACAATTAATAAATACACTTTCTTTTCATCCATTGAGTATTCATTAATTATAATAGCTTAAAGTTTTTAGTCACACAAAGGATCAATCTACTGCGACAACATTAGAGATAAAAGTGATTTAAATATGTATTAATTGTAATAAATGAGTCTTATAATAAATACTGGTTTATCACTCTGTTTTGTTATCATGTAAAATATTTCTTAAACATATAGATACATATTTCAACATTATGTTTAAAAAGAAATTATATTACAGTCCTTTTTAGTATATTTACTTCTACTGTTATTTAAAATAGATGTGAATTTAATGTATACATTAGATAACCAAAGTGCAAAAACAATAAATCCTTGAAACCTTATATTGGTTTTCTTTTTTTTTTACGAGAAACATATCAAATTTTCTAAAAACATTTCAAAACATAAGAGATTTGAACTATTATGTTCCATGCTTCTAAACGGTAATATTTTCCACAGCTCAGATTCACCTCAGGCTTCTGAAAGGCACATTGAATTAAATGAAGCTCAGTCAATGTGCTGTGCACGATTAAGGGGATAAGCAGAGTCATTAAATAAACTGACTAATGGGCTACAGAGCTCCAATACTCCCAAATGCCATCATGATGAAAAGACGGCATTTACTTATTAATTTGCCTTCATAGATCTTATATGGGTAGCACGGGAATGGATTCATTGTTTTCTAGGTTCTCAGACTCGATGTCATTGGTCCTCTTTACCACAGGAAAACACTATCATTTGTATGTTATAGGTATAATTACAAATACCTGTGTTTTCTATTCATTTTCCATACATACAATCTCTTGGTAACTTCAGATTAGATATCAATGCAAAACAGACTGGGTTTTTTTTTTTTACAATATTCATTAAACTGTATAAGCACACACTAGACTTCAAACTCAGAGCCTCAGATATGATGATCACACTAGCATGAGAGCGAGTCTTATATTCCAAATTAAAATGAATCCATATAATATACCCTGTTTTAAACCATAACTTTTAAATATGAGGAATTACGTTTCAATTCAAGGGATTTTTTTTTTTTACATTTTTTGGAGGACAGAGGCAGTTTGACATGGATTTTTCTTATGTACCCAAGGACAGTCTTGAAATAATCATTCCCCACTCCAACCTCCAGAGCTGCAATTACAGACAAATGCTACCAATCAATATCACACGCTTGTTTTGCATCATCTTTCTTTACAACATTTGTCCAACAAAGTAAGTCATTTTAAAAAAAATCTGGCTTGTAAGACATTAAAACAGACTTTTCCAAGAAGCATAAAAATAATGTATGCTTATGTATATTTATATGTCTTTGACAAGAAGGTTAAATGTGGTTGCAAATATGTGGAAAGAATTAGGTCATCAATGATTTACAGACAGTGAAGGTACTATCTTTTTATAGACGAAGTGTCTGGGTAGGAGTCTTTTGATGGTATTGAGAAAATAAGAGCTGCAGGATTCTCAATCAGGTGTTTGGAATGTAAAATAAATGCATGTAAGGTAAGCATTAATAAATCTCTAGAGACTTTAATAATAGAAATATGTTGACTAGGATCACAAGGTAAAGAAAAACTATTGCATGTGAGGATGACAATAATGAGTTCGGACATAATTTTTGCTGGTCATGCAAGTGAGGGTTAGAAATGGCACTGATGTTGCTAAAGAGGGAAAAGAGGGCACAGGGTGATATCATGTTATAAAGAAGCCATTAATTAGAAGCCCAGGAGACCTGAGTTTCTTTTCAGGCCTAAATCTTTAGCTATTTAACATTGATACCCTGAATGAGCTTTACTGGTACCGAGTTTTTGTCAAACAAGATAAGAAATGAAATATCTGTATTATGAGACTGTTGTTATGATTAAATAATGAATCTGTGAAACACACTTATATTTCATAATGAAAAGACAAGGATTGAATAGGACTTTTATAACTATTACACAGATATGAAATCATATGCATAACTGGGTTTATACTTAATAATTGGTAAAATGATTTGGACAGTGACAGGCATATATTAGTTCATCTAACCGATCACTACCCATCTATCTGAGTTTTCAACAAAGTTCTAACATTTTTATTTTTTTTATGATGCTAATATTTATACTATGACTCAACGAAATCTAACACAGTTAAGAAGCTTCAACATGCCTTTGAACATATGACATCTCATCAATAACTGAAAGAAGAAAAATATTCAGTATTATGATCAATAATGGCACAGAGGAATTCTATTTTATTAATGATATTTAATTATATTTGGCAGAATAAAAACATATCATCTACTTTATGTTACTATTGCCAGTTAAATTATTTTGTCCACAATACATTTAGAATTTTATTAACATCACTCCTATGGGTAATGTGTTGTGTAGCAGGTTTGTGTGGATTGGAATATTCCCTGTGAAGTGAAGGGAGAGAGACAAGAAATTCACAAGAAAGTTATTATTCATCAAACCCCTTCTACGGAAGCTGCAAACAGGGGTGTGTGTGTGTGTGTGTGTGTGTGTGTGTGTGTGTCGGGGGTTTTCATCCATGAAACAGTTGCTTGCAAATCTCTGCAGAGAGCTCTGGTTACAGAGTTCCTGTGAGTCCTCACCCATGCTGGGGTGGGATATTTTTGGTTGGTGCAGTTGCTGAAGTTCCCCAAGTTCCTGTGAGTTACTGCCCCTAACTCATTGGTTCACCAAGTTAGATTTGGATGTAATTGTTTCTTTGGTCTGTTATGGGTGCCCTTTCTTGGGTAAATCAACCTTTCTTCAGGTCATCTCAGGAAAAGTCTAGCAACATAATGTGTAACAAAAGTTTTCCATTCATTGTACTTCTCTTAGCTTTAATTATTCTAGCTCTTAAAAAGTAGTATTTTTCCTAGTATTTCATTCTGTAAATAGGATGAAACAGTTCATTTACTCACACAGTGGGGCCATTATTGGCCATAAAATGTACTTAGGACATTGAGTAGTCCTATGCCCAGATATTCCATGGTTCTTATTAGTTACTTGTGTAATACAAGCTTGTATAATACACTTTTATTACATTTGGTTTGTTGTTCTGTGTTAAGAAATTTACAATTGGTACAGTAATACATTCAATTTGAGCAATCTAAATTGCATTCTTTGTAAGAAAATTGTCTTTAAATGTGGATGCCAATTTAGGTTATGTTTAAATTTATTTTGAAAGATTATTGTTTTCAATATCCTGTAATGAAATGAAAAAAGTGACAGTGACTGGTTGATAAATACTAAAGTCCATTTTTTTTTGTCTTTTTGAGACAGGGTCTCCCTCTAGCCCCAGCTGTCCTGGAACTCACTAGTAGACCAGGCTGGCATTGAACTCACAAAAATCTGCCTGCCTCCTCCTCACAAGTGCTGGGATTAAAGGCATGCACCATCACTAAAGTCCATTTTTAAAAAGGGAATTTCATAGACTTGTAATATCTTAGTTTATTTTAAACAATAAGATGATTTTTCTATCATCTCAAAGTGTTTCAAACATTGGAAATTTAAAGAATAATAACAATTATAATCATTATTAATATTCAGGTGAGAAATTCTGAATATTAAACTCTAAAACTTCAAGTTACATGTACTGTTTGCTTTTAATTGTAAACAGGAGGATATATTAAAAACACAGAAAGATATAAATTGTTCTGAAAAAAAGGGTAAACACAAGTTTACCTCCTCTGTCAGTTTTTACTATATTAACTAATTTACATTTGATATTCTGTTTTCAGTCATCCAGTACAATGATAGTTCAAGATACATTACTATATCATTTTAATATAAAAATTGTTCAGCCTTGGTAATTTTGAGTAAAAGTCAGAGACAAGTTTTTATCATTTACATAGTTGTAATTTTTCTCTGTTATATCAAGGAGACAAACCATTAGAAAAGTAGATATCTAAGCTATGATTTGTCTTTTAAAAATTAACAAAAATGTCAGTTACTATTAGAGCAACGTATTTTTTCAAGTTTAAATAAGTAATCCTAAATTCATTATGTTCTTATGAATGGTATAAATTGATGCTTTCTGCTTCTTGAAAGCATGCTTATATATCAGGACACTGCAGACTCATTTGGATTATTTATTGCTTTTTAAACAGTCAGTGAATGTAGTATATGGACATATTTTATTTCCTAAGAAACTTGGGCATGGTGTGTGGGTTTACATCAATCCACAGTTACCAGAAGTTATTTTCCAAAAGAAAAAATAACACATGTAATTGAAAAATAAGGTTTCCCAGTAGAAACAACAATGCATTATTTTCAAATAATGATGTATCTAGTACATCACCACTGATCAAAGTCCACAGATTAAAGAAAAAAGGAGTATAGTATATTTGTTATAATTCAAGCTGCATAATTATCAGGGTAAAAGAAAATTTTACGTCATGATGTAACAAGTTCCAGAATGGTGACACTCTGTTTCAGTCCGAAACATTCAGTAAAAAGGACAAGCAGCCAGCAGTAGTCAATTATGGTCCCATATTTGAGCCCATATTGATTTTTTGACCTGATGTGGTTTAATGAGTGGATCATGA
Source organism: Nannospalax galili (assembly GCF_000622305.1). Taxonomy (NCBI): domain Eukaryota; kingdom Metazoa; phylum Chordata; class Mammalia; order Rodentia; family Spalacidae; genus Nannospalax; species Nannospalax galili. The sequence continues at coordinate 1,192,869 of NW_008349353.1, forward strand.
AAATCTATAGAATTTATTTTCAACTGGGATTTACCTGTAACAGAGAATATAGAGACACCAAACAGTCAAACCCAGGTGTCCATGTATGTTTTCTGAAAATGGAGACAATCAAATAACTTTATTTCCAAAAAGGACCCATTAATAATAAGAAAAAAGAAATAAAGTATTTAAAATATAGAATTTTTAGACAAAAGAAATTTCTTATATAAGATCCTGGAGTAAGTTATTTTTCTTTAAGGTTATCTGAAATATTTCTGTTTATTTGTAAAATATGTAGTGATCTGTGGCAATAAACATAAAAGATTCAAAGCGCTGAAATAAGAAAAATAGTATGGCTAGGTTCCCAAAATGTTTGCATTAGTGCAACAAGGAAATAAAAATTTAGAAACACATGGGAAAGCAAAGTTTTAGTAAAATATATGAATATATGATGCTAAAGCTTGACTGGACATTTCAAATTTGTCATTTTCAATCGCAAAGGTCCTTCACTTTTAAAACAAAATAAGAAAATTAACAAAAACTAATAAACCAGAATGCATTATCTGCAGCAGGCATACTGATCCTCTGACACTTGGAGTCTTTCTGCGCCCTCTTCTCTGATGTTCTTCGAACCTTATGAGGAGGGGCTACACTGTAAATGTGTCAATCTGGAATGGCCACCACATGGTCTGTTATTTGTTGCATTTTGATCAGTAGTTCAACATTACAGTAGCCTTTATCTACTGCAAAATAAAACATCTTCAAGAATATTTTATCTATAATTATTTTTTATGTGTATGTGTGTATTCCCTGCAAGTATATAAGTGGCCCATGTTGTGCATTGCCCAGGGAGTTCAGAAGAGAGAATCTGATTCCCCTAAAAATTAAGTTACAGCTGCACTACTATCCTCAGGCCTCTTGGGGTAAGTCTACAGCGCAGCTCTCCGCGCTGGGACTCCCTAAGCCACATTCACCCTTCCATCCCCCCCCCTCGCCATTCTATACTCCTAGTTTGAGCCCTGAGCCACCCCTAGTCTTGGGGCCCCAGACACCTGGGGAACCAATACTTCTTCCTGACCCTTCTCACCCAGAGCAACGCAGTCCCTTTCTTGGGCTTCAGGAGCACCACTTCTGGTCCTGGCCCCGCCCTCACCTCTCGCTGGTTCCCTGGGCCTGCACCACCAGCTAACTCTCCTAGCCTGCACTACTATCCTCAGGCCTCTTGGGGTAAGTCTATAACGCAGCTCTCTGCGCCGGGACTCCCTAAGCCACATTCACCCTTCCATCCCCCCCGCCTCGCCCTTCTATACTCCTAGTTTTAGCCCTGCGCCATTCCTAGTCTTGGGGCCCCAGACACCTGGGGAACCAATACTGCTTCCTGACCCTTCTCACCCAGAGCAACCCACTC
>NW_008349353.1:1200147-1202163 GCF_000622305.1 Nannospalax galili
TAATACTTCTTTAATTTGCTTTATCCATCTTACCTATTATTAGAAAGAAAGAAAGTCAAAGAAAATAGGATTTCCCCTGAATGAAAATATCAATAAAGTTTATCGTTGGGATTCTGTCAAGTTTGAGCTTGAATGGTATTTGCCCATGTCAAAGAATAATTTTAATACTTCTTTAATTTGCTTTATCCATCTTACCTATTATTAGAAAGAAAGAAAGTCAAAGAAAATAGGATTTCCCCTGAATGAAAATATCAATAAAGTTTATCGTTGGGATTCTGTCAAGTTTGAGCTTGAATGGTATTTGCCCATGTTGTCAGCATTGAGTTAATCTGAGTCTTTGCTGAGTTCATATGATAAGCTGTACAGCTGTCTGTAGAGCTGTTTCTTTGTGGTCATCCACCACATCTGGCTCTTGCAATCCTTCTTCTTCCTCTTCCCCTTCCCCAATGATCCCTAAGGCTTGGGATGCAAAAATTTGATATAGGTGTCCTGTTCAAGGATAAGCAGTCTGAAAGTTCATAGTCGCTTCACATTGTCTAGTTGTGTTTCTCTATTTTTATCACCATCTGCTACATTAGGAAGCTTCTCTGCTGAGATTAGAAAGATACATTAATCTGTGGGTATAACAATAAATCATTTGAAATCAGTTTAATATTGTATGTATCTGGGGAAGTAGATAAGAAATCTCACCCTTGTCTAAGGAACTATTGGCAACCAATGACTGCTGGGAAAGAGAGATTGTCTCATTTACGGGTGTGAGTCTTAGTAGATACACCAGGCTCCAGTGATGAAACAACACCTAAGGGAATTTGGGGGCAAAAAGAAAACCTATACATATGTAATAGTATAGAAACTTAATGGGGGAGTTGGAAAAGAGGGTGAAGATATGGGAAGGGATCTAAATATGATCAAAATATGTTGTATGAATTTCAGCAAAAATAAATATAAAAAATGATTAAACCAACATTATATAAAATATTCACTTCAAAAAAAAATAAATTAAAAAGTTTATTATGCCCCCAATGTAATTTTCCTCAGAACTTTATACAACCTTGCAAAAATATAGATGGTGTGGTCCTTCACAGTATGTACTCTTTCTGCCCATGAGGACTTATACACAGACTTAACAGAGCACACTGATAATGGCCTGTAGATTACTTTTCCTCTGGCATCTACTTGATGCATAATGAAATGACGAAAGCTTTCTGGTCCTCAATTTCTTCACTAGGGAAGGAAATGAGTGTGTTTGTATGTGTGTGTGTGTGTGTGTGTGTGTGTGTGTGTGTGTGTGTTCAGGAACAAGCTTCCTATCTGTAGTAAGTTCCTTGAAGGTAATAACTATTATGTTAAATGTATTGACTCAATAGATGGTAACTCTGAGCATTGTAAGTTCTTCAAGAGTTTTGTTCAAATAAGTTCCTCATAGGTTTAGTTGTCAACTTGATACACCTGGGTAGAGGGAGCCTCAAGTGTGGAACTGCTTCCCTTGGACTGGTCTATGGCATGTCTTTGGGGGCATTTTCTTGATTTTTGAATGATGTTGGAATGCCCAGCCCTGGTCAGGCTGACTATGGTGTATAAGAAATTAGGTTGAGCATGAGTTAGGGGAACAAGCCAGTAAGCAGCATTTCTCCATGTCCTGTGCTTGAGCTCCTGCCTCCATGTTCCTGCCACGATTTCCTACTTTGTGATCCCTCAGAGATGTAAGCCAAATAAATATTTTCCTCCCCAAGTTGATATTGTTCAGAAGGTTTTGTCACAGCAATTGCAAGAAAACTAGAAAAAGTCTAATACATGATTACCATAAAAAATTTGCTCCTTAATAATTAGTAGATGTGAAAAACATTACCAATGAAGTCTACCTGACGATTTTATATCCATGCTCAGATGCCAAGAAGTTCAGAAAGAAACCAATGGTGACTAGTAATAATCAGATACATAGAGATTAGAAACGCATGTGCAAACATCTTAATGTCAATTGCATTAAAAATGAATTTTTCTGTATGAAACTGTATT
>NW_008349353.1:1202314-1206977 GCF_000622305.1 Nannospalax galili
AAAATGTACAGCCAATTTTGAAAGAGATGCATCTTAGCTCAGGAAATTGTTATTGAATATGTCAATGCTGTTGTTATGAAATGCTTCTTAATTCTTATGATAATATTTCTCTTGGCAATATATGTGTCAATTCAGAGGTGTGTCTTTATGATAATATTTAGGGAGAAACTATTTTCCTCTATTTAATGGCTCAGTGAATTTTGCATTCAATCAAAGTTCCTGTTTTAAATTTCCATGAATGTAAACAACAATATTTAGTGATAAACATTTAAAAATATACATAGTATAGGATAGTCACTATGCTCTGTACATTTGCTTAAATAATTTCATAGGGGACATTTAAATCCTGTAAATGTAAAGACAACAATCACATTATCATCTCAATAGATGAAGAAAAGGCCTTTGACAAAAATCCAACATGCATTCATGTTAAAAGTCTTAGAGGGCATTAGACTGGAGGAAACATACCTCAACATAATTCAAAACTCTATAAAAACAGAAAACCCACAGTCAACATCATTCTAAGTGGAGGTAAACTGGAAGCATTCCCATTAAAATCAGGACCAGACAAGTCTGTCCACCTTTTATACTCTTTTGTAATATAGTGTGTGAAACTCTTGCTAGAGGCATAAGACAAGAGAAGGAAATTCAAGGAGTACTAATTGAAAAATAAAAGACCTAAATATCTCCATTTGCAGGTGCTGTATTATATCCAAGAGAGCTCAAAAATTCCACCAGAAAACTTCAGTAGCCTTCCTATATACCAATAACAGTTGAAGAAACAGCACATGAAAGCCCTCTCATTCACAATAGCTTCAAATAAAATAAGATAGAATAATACAAAATAAAATTTAAAAAATTCAAGGAATAAACATACTCAAAGACATTAAAGATTTCTACAGTGAAAATTTTGAACCTTTAAATAAAGAAAAAGAGGAACCACCAGGAGATGGAAGGACCTCCAGTGCTCATGAATTGGTAGAATTAATGTTGTGAAAATGACCCTTCTACCTAAAGCAATCCATGTATTCAATTCAATGCCAATCAAAAACCCCATGACATTCTTCACAAAGCTAAAAACAAACCATCCTAAAATTCATATGTAATTACAAAAGACCCCAAATAGGCAAAGAAATATTGAGCAAAAAGAGCAATGCAGGGGAATCATCATACCAGCTCTCAAACTATATTGCAGAGCTCTAGGTATAAAAACAGCATGATACTGGCACATAAATAGACATGTAGATTGATGGAACATAATAGAAGACCCAGTCATGAGTGCATGCAATTTCAGCCACCTGATATTTGACAAAGGTGACAAGACACCCAATGGAAGAAAGACAGTATCTTCAACAAATAGTTCTGACAAAACTTGGTCTCCACCTGCAAAAGAATACAATCAGAACCTTGTCTTTTACCCTGCACAAACGTGAACTACAAATGGATCACAGACCTCATTCTTCTGTAGAGATAGTTGTACATCCACTTTTGTTGCTGCTCTTTTTACAATAGCTAAGAAATAGAAATACTTAATGTCCCTCAACTGATGTATGGGAGTAAAGGGTAAGAAGGAACTCAAAAGAGAGAGGATAATAAGTAATAGGTATTATCTACAGAAAAAATGGGGAAATGGGGTGTACTTTAACTTTAGGGGAAAGGGTGGTTAGACAGGGAGGGAAAGTGGACAGATACTAAATAAAGCTTAGGTTGTGTGAAAAACCATGGGAAATGTATTAACTAAAAAATTACAGAAATTGCATGTACAATATCTGAACATGAGAGCATATGTATAACTGAAGGCTATATAACAAGAAGTACAGTTCCAGACAAGAGAAACCTCCTTTCCAGTAGTTCTTCAGGGTTGTCCAAGAGACTCCCAAAATTACACAGGTTATTGTCACAGCCCTTGATTACCACCCAGAATTTGAAGGCAAGACCTTATTACTGAAGATAGGACATATTTTGGACACAGGACTTGGAGCAATGAAGCAGTAACTGACCTGGATACTTCCTTCTTGAAGACTAGCTGTCATAATTCTGGAGGACACTTTGCAAGCTGCTAAGGGAGAAAAATCAATCAATGGCCCAACACAGCTGTAAAGCCTAATAACAACAATGACTGGCATGACAAACTGTCTCTATTGGTGAAGTAGTGGCATTTTTATTGAGTGGGTAATCTACATCTACCTATGTGAACAAACTCATGGCTTTCTTCAAACTCTTAGTTTTCTTCTCTAATATAGCCAAATACACATGGCTGGAGAGGTCATATATCCTAGAGAAAACACTTCCTCTGTCATATCTCTAGATAAATGGAATTTCTTACTGTATTGTAAATATGAATCCTTATATTTACAGACAAGTATACTGTACACCACTCATCAAAGAAGTTTCTTTTTGTAATGGTTGGGGACTATTACAGAGTTGCACACCTGGTCACACGTAGAGAAAATATTTCTGAGACATGCCCAACCCTAGTTCCTTTTGCTCATAATTATACCCCCTTCCAACTCCTCCCAGATTCTCTTATTTTTTAAATCACATATTGTTCAATTGGTGTCTTCTATTTATTTTCTTGTACATAATGTAGACATTTTCTTTATGGTTGAAATAAAATTACTCAAAGTCATAACAGTTTATTTTAGTGTACTCACATTTACATTTTAATTTTTCCTTCAGCCTCAGATAAAGAATGTATGACAGCCCATAGTTGAGATCACACTGAACACTGAAATGAGAACAAATAAATCACAAAGAAAACAAGGCTTTAACTGTCACCACTTGTATGCAGAATGCTATTGATAAAAATCAGTTAGATAAAGGAAACCAGTACTACAATAATGAAATTGGTGACAAATGCATTTATTAAGGGAGACTAGTAGACCGTAGACTCTATCAGTTCCTCTTTTGACTAATAAAAGAAGTCAATATACATGTTACAAGGCAACATATAAACACAGATAATGTTCATATAAACTGATAATAAAATTTCAAAAAAATAAATAAATTGACAAAATAGTCCAACTTTCAATGGCACAAAACATCAAATGTTAGGAATAAATTTAACCAAAAAATAAAAGACCTTGGTAAACTGTAACATATTCATCAAAGAAAGTGATGAAATCACAAAGAAGTGTTAAGTGATTCATGTCTTGAAAGAAGTAATATTTAAAAACTTATGATACACAAAGAAGACTGCATACTTAAATAAATCTCTATCAAAATTCAAGTGGAAATTTTCCTTTAAATAAAAACTAACCCTTAACATTCATATGACACAACAAAATAATGATGGATACCGAAAGCAAGCTTGATCACGAAGGAAATTTCAACTGTTTAACTCTTAATCATTCCATTTCAAAGCTACAGTTTGTAGGACACCAGTTTACAAGCATTAAAACAGGCACATAAACTACTAGAGCAGAACATGGAATTTAGAAAGAATCTCATACATCTACTATCATTTAATATGTGGGAAAATGTAAGAGAATATAAGTATCTCTTTTTAAAATGTACTTAGAAGCTAAAGTCATGTTCCTACACACAGGAATGATATTGGAGGCTGCATTTAAATCATTAAGTACTAACATCAACCAAAAAAGAGATTTTAAAAAGTCTAAGATCTCAACCTGTAATAGTACTGAAACGAAATAGGGCGAAAGCCTTCTTGATATTGGTCTAGATTCTGACATGTGTTCTGTAATATGTAAAAAGCAACAAATAGAAAAATTAGCAGACAGGTTTATATCAAACTAAGTCACCAGAAAACAGACCAATCAACAAAAAAAATTACAAATATCATTAAAATATCCAGCAAATGGAAACAGAGAGCAGAGTGTAGAGTCAATTTGTAGAAAAAATTGCAGGCCGTCAATCTGAAAATGATAAGTCTTCTAAATAGCTAAGGACCTCAAATAAGTAGTAGCAAAAAAATCAAAGAGACCTTGAAGGGTAAAATGATCTGCCTAGAAATTTGTTAAAAGACATACATGACCAACAGACAAATGAATAAAAATCATTTTCAGCATGACAAATAATCATTAGGAGTTACAAATTAAAATCTCAAGGAATTAGTGGCCTCTATGTGTAGGATTATTAAAAGTATAAAACAGAAGATGAGTAGATGTGAAAAAAAATGCTGGAGACATTAAGGATAACATTGAGACAATCATCGTACTAGCTCACTGGAATATGGAATCTAGAATAGTTGATATAAAAGAAAAGGGCTGAAGACATGACTCAATGGTTAAGAATAGTGGCTGCTCTTAAGAGAACAGGGGTTTAATTCACAGCACCCAAATGGTGCCTTTGATACCATCAGTAACTCCAGTTCCAGGGGATCCAATGCCCTATTCTGACCTCAGTTTGCACTGCATGATACAGGGGCGCTACATACATGTAGGCAGTACACTCATACACATAAAATAAAATCAATATTATAAAGTATTTTAAAAAGAAAAGAAGAATAGAATCTGGTTACTAGAGGCTGAAAAAAATGAAGGGATGAGTAAAGATGGGAAGATGTGAGTCAAGGTCTGTATAGTTACAGTTAGGCAGAATAACTACACTATATTTAGTATGAGATGTATAGCTACAGTTAGATTGGCATAATAAGTACAAGATATTTGATTTACACCATTATAACTATAGTTATAATGGTGTA
>NW_008349353.1:1208327-1211369 GCF_000622305.1 Nannospalax galili
GAGAACAGGGGTTTAATTCACAGCACCCAAATGGTGCCTTTGATACCATCAGTAACTCCAGTTCCAGGGGATCCAATGCCCTATTCTGACCTCAGTTTGCACTGCATGATACAGGGGCGCTACATACATGTAGGCAGTACACTCATACACATAAAATAAAATCAATATTATAAAGTATTTTAAAAAGAAAAGAAGAATAGAATCTGGTTACTAGAGGCTGAAAAAAATGAAGGGATGAGTAAAGATGGGAAGATGTGAGTCAAGGTCTGTATAGTTACAGTTAGGCAGAATAACTACACTATATTTAGTATGAGATGTATAGCTACAGTTAGATTGGCATAATAAGTACAAGATATTTGATTTACACCATTATAACTATAGTTATAATGGTGTATAATATCGCCCAAAAGAAAGGTGAACATTGTGTTCTTAACACACAAAAAATGGTAACAGTAAGAGATAATGCCTAGATTTATTAGCTAGATTTTCATATATATAATTGTACACTGTAGAAAAATAAAAATTAATGCCAATAAGAACTAAATTGAAAAATAGATACAGGAAAATGAGAACAAGATAGCTTCCTACTTTCTTTTCACCTTTTTTTAAAACAAAAAAAAAACATCACATACACACACAAGACAGAAAGACAGACAGACAGACACACACACATTATTTTCCTTATCTTTGACAATTTAATACAAGAGTAAAATTTTTTACTGTTTAAAAAAAGGATGATATATTTCTTAAAACTCCAATGACATATCCAAATAGTTAGTGCAAAGGCCAAAGACTGAGTAAGGGAACAGGATAAAAAATAGCTATCATTTCTCAGAGAAATATGATTTTTAATGAAATTATACTCATGATAACTAACTCATAGAAATCACATTTCTAACAGTTCCATTTCATGCATGAGCAGTGTATAAATATTCAAATTTTATTTTCATATAATGGACAAAAGACCCAAAATGAATTGGAAATACGTCCAAAATTGTCGGATCGCTCTCCGACAGGTACGGCACAGGGAGAGAGGCCAGGACCAGCCTGTGTTCCTCTCTTAGGGGCTGAGCGGGATGGTGAGTGTTGGGGACTCAAAAACCACACCGAGTCAGGAGTCTTGTTGAGGCAGGAACTCACTTTATTGGGTCAGGCATCAACTTATATAGTTTAAGCAAAGGGGGTGTGAAAAAGGGGGTGGGTATAGGAATGTGTCATCTAGGGTGAAGAATGTGGGCCACTGGGAATTTACCATGCCAGTTGTTACTGGGCAGAGGCAATCTTAGATAGGGCCCTGCTGAGTCACCTCCACAAGGAAGTGACAGGCCAGAGACAGGTTGCTAAACTTTAACCCGGCTTATGAAATTATATTAGGCCTCATTTCCCTCCATGCCATGTGTATGAGGGTCCCGAAGGCCCAACACAAAATGTTGAAGCTAAACTTTCATTAATTGTAGACAATTCTATAAGAATTAAGTGAATGAAGTCAAAATTTACTCTATCACTTGCTTCACACCCATCACTTGTCCAGCAGATAAAACAATATCATCTACATTTTTACACTTTTTCTTTTATTTAGTGCTACTAGTCATTCTTTATATTTCCTTTTACTTTTTAATTTTAATATGAACAATTCTTGCTTTTAAGGTTAGTCTAGGAATTAAATTATTGCTTCAGATTTACATATTTAAAAGGTATCTTTTCCAGCATACATGCCTCCTCCATGAGGACTAGGATGCATAGTTTCAGAGGATGTTATGCAGTCATAAATGAGAAAACCAGCCAATGGTCGAATCCTAGCTTTAAAGCCTAATAACCAAACCGTGATGGATACAGAAAACTATATTAGTATAGAAGTGGCACTTTTACCTTGGTAGTGATCAAGAGCTATCTAATTGGATTTAAAGCTCTCTCGAGACAGAATTTTAAAAGCCATGTGGTAATGTAAACCTCCAATACAAACAGCTGGGGAGGTTATAGAGCCTATAGAAAACCCCAACTCTCATATTCCTAGACAAAAGTAATTTCTTTTTGTATGCTGAAAACTAATATTTATATTTACAGAGAACTATGCCTGTCGCCACTCATCAAAGAAGCTTCTTTTGCTACAAACAGAGACTATTACAGAGTTCCACACCTGGTCACACACAGAGAATAAGTGTCTGTGAGATTCAAAACCATAAGTGACAGATCTACAATGGAACCTCTATACCTAAGGCTCAGGTAGCAGTGAAACAAGGGGTAGGGAAAATATTAGTGCATCTCTGAACTGTCACCAGTGGAGCTTCTTCATTCCACAGAGGGCAATTAAAACATTAGGACATAACTGGTCAATATGTACAGAATAAGAGATTGCAGAGTGCATGTCCCTAGATAGAAATCCTATATTAAATCTTACCTACCCAGGGCTCAGGGACCACTGATGAAGGGAAGGTGGAAAAACTGTAAAGAGACAGGTGTGGTGAATGACCATAAGGAAACAGAGTCTTCCAGGTGTTTCATATGAACTTACAGCAATGATGATAGCATGCACAAGGTCCATACAACTCAATCAGACCAAAACCAGCATAGAACTGGAGAAACACCCAAAAGGCCAAAAGTTTGGTGAGGGACTATTGACACCTGATCACTCCTTGGTAAGTGAGTGTTGATCCTTAAGGGAGTGATGGTAGATAGGCTGAACAGGCTCCAGTGGATGGCCTCACACCAAGTGACATCTATCTGGGTACACAAACTTGATTTAATAGGCCTTAATATATAATGACAAAATGCAAGAATTCTGATGGGCAGACTATAGGGGGGCAGTGCAGATAGGTGAGGAGACTAATTTGATTGCTATATTGCATCAAATGCAGAAAATTAATATATATATATATGTATATATGTATATGTATTATGTGTACTGAAGAAATAAATCTAGTAATCCCCAGTATTTAGGGATGCTTCAGGGAATATCTTGTTCTCTGAATAAGCTTCAAAAATAAGATATTGAGCTTCAGAGGTTCAGAGGTCCTAAGTCTCACGTACGATGCACTTACAATG
>NW_008349353.1:1211400-1229395 GCF_000622305.1 Nannospalax galili
GCTATATTGCCAAATGCAGAAAATTAATATATATATATATGTATATATGTATATGTATTATGTGTACTGAAGAAATAAATCTAGTAATCCCCAGTATTTAGGGATGCTTCAGGGAATATCTTGTTCTCTGAATAAGCTTCAAAAATAAGATATTGAGCTTCAGAGGTTCAGAGGTCCTAAGTCTCACGTACGATGCACTTACAATGTCAAATTCAAGTTAAAAACCAGGTGAGGCCCTTTATGTCTGTAATTCTAGCACTTGGCATACTGAGGCAGAAAGATGGCAGTGAATTAAAGATTATTCTGGGCTATACAGTGACTTTCCAGCCAGGCTTGAAAATAGAGTGAGATTCTGTCTCAAAAAGTCCAAAAGCAAACAAAAGCATGAGGGGGGAACTCAGGAGTTGTTAGGGTGGGGAAGGGTGACTGAATAGGGTAGAAATACATCGTACTCTTGTAATAAATTGTCAAAGAAAAAGAAAATTGTGTGTGTCTGTATGTCTTTTCATCTTGTGTGTGTATGTGATGCTGTTTTTGGTTAAAAAACAGTAAAACAGTAAAAAGTAAATATATCATCCTTTTTGACAGAGCTTGAAGCTCTTGCTAGAGCAATGAGATGAGAGAAGAAAATTAAGGGGGTAATAATTGTAAAAGAAGAGGCTAAATTATTGTGCCTTGCAGATGACATGCATTATACACAAGAGACTACCAAAATTCCACCAGCAAACTTCTAGAAATGAGCAATACTTTCAGCAATGTGGCAGGATACAAAATCATTTGCAAATATTAGTACCCTTTCCATATACCAATAATAAACTATCAGAGCAAAAATTCAAACACTCCAATTCTCAATAGCTTCAAGAGATATCTATTAATAAACCCAACCAAAGACATTAAAGATATCTATAAATGAAAATTTTAAATCTTCAAAGAAAAGAGTTAGGAAGTCACAAGGAGATGGATAGAACGTCTGTTGTTCATGGATTGGTAAAATTAATATTGAAAAAATGCACAACCTACCAGAAGCTATTTATAGATTTAATGAAATTCCAGTCAAGGTCCCAAATACATTCTTTACAGAAAAAGAACAAAATCCTTCTAAAATTCACATAGAATCACGAAAGACCCTAGATTTTCAAAGCAATCGTGAATAGTAAAAACAATATTGGGGTGATTACCAGATCTCAAATTACATTACAAAGCTATAGTTGTAAAAGCAAAATTTTATTGGTACAAAATTAGAACACTCAAACATGAGTGCCCTCACTTTCAGTTATCTGATTTTTGACAAAGATGTCAAAAACATACACTGAAGGAAAAACTGTACCTTCAACAAATGGTGCTGGCAAAACTGGCTCTCCATCTGTAGAAGAATAAAATTAGACCCTTATCTATCACCTTATACAAAAGTCAACTCCAAATGTATCAAAGACCTCAGTATGAAACCGGAAACTCTGAAACTAGTAGAAGAAAAAATAGGCAGTGCCATACAAGATAGAGGTGTAGGAAAGGACTTTCTAAATCTGATATCAGATGTTTGGGAGTTAAGGACAACAATCAACAAACTGACCTCATTAAACTCTAAAGCTTCTGCACAGCAATGGGAAAAAAACAATCAAGTGAAGAGGAAGCCTGCAGTGTTGGAGAAAATCTTCATCAGTTATTCACCTGATAAAAATTAATATCCCCAATATACAAAGAACTCAAGCTACAAAGAAGAAAGAAAACTAATGACCCAGTTAAGAAATAGACTGTGGATCTCATGCAGCGCTCTCAAAAGAAGAAATAACAAATCATCAAGAAGCACCTTAAAAGGTGAGCAACAAACTTACTAATTAGGTAAATGTAAATAAAAACTACTTAAAGATTTCCTCTTACCCCAATCAGAATTACTAAGATCAAGAGAACAAATGACAATAAATATATACAAGGATGTGAGAAAAGAGAAACCTTCATTCACTGTTGGTGCGATTGTAAAAATGTTGTTGCAATCATTATGGAAGGCAATGTGAAGAACTCTTAGAAATCTAAATATAAATCTAACATAAAATCTTGTTATACAAGTCCTTGGCATATATCCAAGAGTCTCATCCTACCGCATCAATACGTGCACAGCCATGTTTGTTGCTGCTCTTTCCACAATAGCTAATAAATTGAAATAACCTAAACTCCCTCAACTAGTGAACGGATAATGAGAATGTAGTACATTTACACAATAGACTTTAATTCAGAGGTTAAAAAAAAATCATGAATTTGTAGGTAAATGGATTGTATTAGAACTGTTACATTAACTGTAGTGCAACATAGGTTCTCTCTCATTTGTGAATCTTAGCTCCAGATTCTTAGATATAGAGACCATTACAGAGTTCCAAAACTGATCAAATGTACAGAATATGTGTCACTAAGGTGCCCATCCCTAAGTGGTATATATACAATGCAGCCTCTACACTGAAGGCTCAAGAAACATAATGGAACAGGGGACACAAAGAATATTAATGAATCGCTCAACTCTCACCTGGGAAGCTTCCTCATGCAAAAGAGGGTGATTAATTCAGAAAGGCACAGCGGGCCAATGCGCAATGAATAAGAGCCTGCAGAATGCTTATTCATAGATGGGACATCTGTATCAATCCTCTATCACCAAGAGCTAAAGGACAATTATGGAAGAGAAAACAGAAAGACTGTAAGTGACAGAGGAAGTGGAAGACCAGAAGGAAACAGAGTTTTCCAGGTAACTGGGAATTTGTTCATATGAACTTCCAACAATGGTGACAGCTAGAACAAGACGCACGCTAGGTCAAAATGAAAATATAAATAAATAAATAAATAATAAATAAATAAATAAATAAATAAATAACACAGAAGTAGGGAAATGATTAAGAAGCCCCAACATTAGGTGAAAAAAATCTATTGGCAACAGATGACTACAAGGAGAGAGAGAGTTGGTTTTCCTTCAAGGAGTGATGGTAGATAAACTGTGACCAGGCTCCAGTGGATGATCTCACACTAAGGTACATTTTAGGAGAGAAACTTGGCTCTATTGGCCATAACATATATGGCAGAATAAATGAAATCCTGTGGGGAGTATAGGAGGGTATTAAATATGATCAAGATGTATTGTATGAAATTCAATTAGAAAAAATGAAATGTATTAGGATTTAAATTATGAGAATACATATTGTTGGATCCCCAGTCTGGGGTACCCAACATCCACAGGAGGCTGCACCCCAATAACTCAGTCCCCAGACCAAGAGATGCAACAAGCAAGAGGATTTTATTGGCGTCTGCGCAGACGGGCTCCTGCCTCACTCGGAAAGGAGAAGCCCCGAGCTCAGCTTACAGGCTGCTTATAAAGGCAAAAACCACAAACCACAAGTGGCTCCTAAGCCAAGAAAAGCAGAAATGGGAGGGGGGATTTTTTGGGTGATTTCCAGCTTGGGCGAGGTGCACAAAAAGGTCAGCTCTTTCTCAGTAGTTTAGAATTGTTTTTCGTTTTACTTCCTTGTACAACTTTTTCTTTGGCCTGGGGCGGGGCTTGGTTTGAATCCATCATCCCCCCCCTTTTCTTATGGCAAGATTTTAATCCTAAAATCTATAGGTCTTCTGTTCTTTTTAGAGCATGGTATTGCTGGATAAGGACCAAAGCCTGATAGTCGGTCCCTGATAAACTGTAGCAGTCTGTTGAGGATGCATGGTCCGAAGGTTAAAAGAAGGAGAAGAATAACTAGGGGGCCTATTAGGGTGGACACTAAGGTAGTTAACCAGGGGGTTTTATTAAACCATCCTTCAAACCACCCCTGTTTGGATTCACATTCTCTTTGTCTTTTATCTAATATCTGGTGGAGTTTAGTCAAAGAATCTCTAACAACCCCCGAGCTGTGAGCAGAGAAACAACACTC
Organism: Nannospalax galili; assembly: GCF_000622305.1. Classification (NCBI taxonomy): domain Eukaryota; kingdom Metazoa; phylum Chordata; class Mammalia; order Rodentia; family Spalacidae; genus Nannospalax; species Nannospalax galili. Next base: position 1,215,300 of record NW_008349353.1, read on the forward strand.
TTCACCGAGAGCTGCACAGAGTCCTCCCTCCTTGAGGAAAAGCAGATCCAGCCCTCTCCTATTTTGTAATACTACTTCTGAGAGGGAGGTTAGGGATTTCTCTGAGTGATTGACTATTCTATTGCCCTAATGTCCTCATCTATAGCCATCTGTAACTCTGCATAATGTTATGGTCCTTGTATTAGGGCCGCTGTTCCTGTTCCTACCCCTGCTGCCACCCCCACTCCCAGAAGTATAGCTAGGGTTAGGGACACAGGCTCTCTTTTATATCTATTTGGGTGTTGTTCGAAAAACTGTTCTACAGAATCTACGAGGTGGTAGAATACCCGGGGCAGGAGCTTAATCATGACACAATAATCCTGAGAGGTATTAAGGACTATACTGGCTACACAGGGAGTCAGTCCAGAGTTGCATGCCCACCAAGCCCCCTGTGGAGGTAGGAGGTAGTAATTCCCTTCCCCTGGAGGTACAGAAATAGTGGAGTTGCAAAGGTGGGTATGAGTTGGAGGTGGGTTTCCTAAGCAGAGTCCAGATCCTGAGACTTCCGTGAGGGTTAGGGGGTGAGGGGTCTCTCTATGGCATTGGTCAGTTGAGGTGGTGTTATTGAATGTCCCCTATGTAGCTATGCCTTCGTAGTAAGGGGGTGCTGCTGCTAAACATAGCCAACAAGAGTCAGTCAGGTTCGGGTTTGTCTGTTTGATGGCCTTATATGCTCCTTGGATTAGATTGAACAGTCGGTCCCCTGTGGTTGTAACCTTTTGACTTGGTGGACTGTGGGTTTGTTCGAGCAGGAAATTGGCAGGGGAAGTATTAGGAAAAGGGTTGGGGAGGTACTGTGAGGTGGCTTCAGGTATTAAAGCTGGCAGGGGATTTGGGTAGCTGGGGATGGGTTTCTGGATAGGCAAGATGGGGTTGGGACCTATAGCTGTTGGGTAGGAGGAGGTAGCTCTTTTAATAGTAAAAAGGAGGCCATCATCTGCTCATTCCTTATATAGTCTAATTCCCCAAGAATATCCCTTATCCCAATCTGTAGCCTTTTTACCTGCTGTTGTGAACTCTACTCAGGGGGGGGTTGCACCATTTACCTAGACAGGCCTGTTTGTGAGTAATTTTCCACTCATCAAATTTTCCCTGTAAACGACTGTTCTCATGAGAATAATTTGCTTTTACAGTGATATAATGCCATGATGAGGTCGGGGACCACCAAGTGTCCCCGGTTGTTTTGCATCCCCAGTTTTTGCAGTAAAAGTAGGCCCTCCCTCCACATTGGGGGTTGAGATATTTAGCCCGGTGATTGCCTGGGCAGACATAGAAGGTTAATGTATGCAACATGGTCTGGGGTTCATGAGGGCCACATCCCCCCCCCATGGGTCAAGTCCCAGTCTCCCGGGGGGACTTTCCTTGTCCGGTGCCACCTCAGTATTCCAGTTTCCTTCTAAGTCCCAGGGCTCTGGTGCTCCTAAGGCTAATTTACACAAATCTGGATACAGTATAGGCCACCAAGTACCCTTGGGTGCCATCTTGAGGGTTTCAAATACTACAATACCCATTTGATTAATTACCCACCAGGTGGTCAGCATAGGGAGATGGGGGCTTCCTTGACTTGGGAAAAACCTACAAACAAGTGGAATCATTAGGTATCTCTGGAGAGTCTTATTTTTAGAGCGTTGGATGTTTTGTGTAGATGCCATTTTCCAGTGTCCTCCTGGGCCAGGGCACTCTTGGCGTGGGAAGCATGAATCCAGGCCGAAATCTCGTCTACTTTGAGGGCCGTGGGCATAGTCAGGAGAACCATGTAGGGTCCTTTCCACCGTGGTTCAAGAGTCTTTACGTTGTGTCTTCTCGCGTACACCTGATCTCCAATCTGGTAGGGGTGGGGTGTACGTGGACTCCCAGGCCGGTAGAGAGCAGCCAAGGGCCTCCAAACCTGGTTCTGGATGATCTGGAGGGCTTGAAGTCTTTTTTTTAGGCTGGGGTTATCAAAAGAAGAGGGCAGGGGAGACAAAGTTACATTAAGGACAGGAGGGGGTCCTCCAAAGAGGATTTCGTAGGGGGTCAGGCCATGCATAGCGGGAGTATTTCTAGCCCAAAATAGAGCTAGAGGTAAGAGCTGTACCCAGTCTTTAGTGCCAGTCTCCAGAGCTAATTTAGTTAAGGTCTCTTTAATGGTTCTATTCATTTTTTCTACCTGTCCTGAACTTTGGGGTCTGTGAGCACAATGTAATTTCCAATTAATCCACAATGCTTTGGCCATTCCCTGACTTACCTGGGAGACGAAGGCTGGGCCATTATCAGATCCAATTACCTTGGGCAGTCTGAATCGAGGGAAGATTTCTTCAATTAATTTCTTCACCACAGTCTGGGCTGTTTCCTTCCGGGTGGGGAAAGCTTCAACCCACCCTGAGAAAGTGTCTATAAACACTAAGAGATATTTATAACCATATTTTCCTGGGAGGACCTCAGTAAAATCCACTTCCCAATTAGTCCCGGGTCGTGTCCCTCTTTCTGTCATGCCAGATGGGACCTTTGATCTTGAAGCATTCACCAGGGAACTTGAGACACAATCTCCCATTACCTTCTGGACTAGCTGGTTAAGGTCTGGGAAATAATAGATTTGTTCTTCTCTTTCTAGTAGCATTTTTAGTTTCTTGTGTCCTAAGTGCGTCTACTGGTGGAGTTGGGAGATTAACTCAAGGGCCGCCTTTCGGGGCAGTATGATTTGATCCTGATATTCCCACATTTTAGATTCTGGGTCCAAGGTAGCGTTGAGCTTCCGGACGAGTTCCAGATCTTGTTCAGTGTAAGTGAAAAGAGCCTCTCCCTCCCTTTTTTGTGTCTCAATTTCAGTCTTCAGGGCTGAATGAGTGTAGAGGACATGGGTGCTTTCTGCTGCCTGGTGGGCGGCTTCATCTGCCATTAGATTGCCCTGGGCAATCGGTCCCTGGCCTCGCTGATGTCCAGGGCAGTGGATGATGCTGACCTTTTTAGGCAAGTACAAGGCTTGCAGAAGGTCCACTATTGTTTCCTTGTTTTTAATGTCCTTACCAGCCAAGGCGAGGAGTCCCCATCTCTGGTAAATTTCCCCATGTATATAGGCTGTGGCAAACGCATAGCGACTGTTGGTGTAAATGTTGACCTTTTTGCCCTCTGCTAATTTTAGGGCCTGGGTTAGGGCTTTTAATTCAGCCTGTTGGGCTGATGTTCCGGCCGGCAGGGCTTGGGCCCAGATTATCTTCTCCCCATCAACCACCGCCACCCCCGCTTTGCGCTCACCATCTCACAGAAAGCTGCTGCCATCCGTATACCAAGTGGCATCTGCATCGATTAGGGGCTGGTCGGTGAGGTCTTCCCTAGTCCCATGCATTTCCGCAAGTATTTGCTGGCAGTCATGGGGAATCTCAGTGCCTTTCTTAGGAGCTGGTAGCAGCGTGGTGGGGTTTAAGGTGGCCGGGCTACCAAACTTAATCTTTTCTGGATTTAATAGTAGTGCCTGGTAATGGGTCACCCTGACATTTGACAGCCATCTGTCAGGGGGCTGTCTAATGATGGACTCCACCGCATGTGGTGTTATAACAGTTAAGGGCTGACTCATGGTGAGTTTGTCTGAGTCTTTTACCAGGGATGCTATTGCCGCCATGATTCTCAAACATGGGGGCCAGCCAGCAGCCACATTGTCCAGTCTCTTTGAGAGATAAGACACTGGCCTTTTCCAGGGTCCCAAAGTCTGAGTAAGAACTCCTTTTCCCATCCCTTTATTTTCATCTATGTATAAGGTGAAAGGTTTTGTCAAATCTGGCAATCCTAGAGCTGGAGCCGTCAACAGCGCTCTTTTTATTTTGTCAAAAGCTCTCTGGTGTTCTTCTGCCCAGACGAAAGGGGTCCCATTCTTTGTTAAAGGATATAGAGGAGCTGCTATTTCAGTGAAGCCCAGTCAGTATCCATAATCTACAGAATCCTGTGCTTCCCAAGAACTCTCTGAGTACTCTGGCTGAGGTTGGTGGGGGGATAGAGGCTACTGCCTGTTTCCTGCTTTCCATCAGCCAACATTGCCCTCCCTCCAACCTGTAGCCCAAATAGTTCACCTGCTGTAGGCAGATCTGGGCTTTCTTTGCCGAGGCCTGGTATCCAAGTTCTCCCAGTCTCAATAGGAGAGCCTCCGTACCTTGCAGACAGCCAGCTTCTGTCTCAGCCGCTAAGAGGAGGTCATCCACATATTGAAGAAGCATAATCTGTGGGTTTCTTACCCAAAAGTCAGCCAAATCACGATGTAGAGCTTCATCAAACAGAGTAGGGGAGTTCTTGAATTCTTGGTGAAGTCACCTCCAGGTTAGTTGCCCTGATATTCCAGCTTCAGGGTCCTTCCATTCAAAAGCAAAGATGGGCTGGCTAACCGGGCTCAGCCTTAGGCAGAAAAATGCATCCTTCAGGTCAAGTACAGTGTACCACCTGTGACTGGGAGGCAAGGAACTCAGGAGATTGTAGGGATTTGGAACAGTGGGGTGTATATCTTCTGTTCTCCGATTGACTTCTCTTAAGTCTTGGACCGGTCGATAGTCATTCGTTCCTGGCTTTTTCACGGGGAGCAGCGGGGTGTTCCAAGGGGAGGGACTGACAGGGGCAGAGTATGCCTATTTGTAAAAGTCTTTGAATGTGGGGTCTGATTCCCTCTCGGGCCTCTCTGCTCGTAGGGTATTGCTTGATTGAAACCGGGGTTACAGATGGTTTTAGAGTGACCACTATTGGAGGCTGGTTGGATGCTAGTCCCGGAACTCCTGTATCGGCCCATGCCGAGGGGAATTTAATTAGCCAATCAGGTATAACAGGAGTCCCTGCTATCGGTCCTTGATATAACCGATGTTCATCTTCCAGTCGCAGGGTTAACACTTGTAGTGGAGCTCCATCCTTTCCTTTTAGGGTAGCTCCCTTTCTAGTGAAGTGGATGTGGGCTCCCAGCTTAGAGAGTAAATCTCTCCCAAGAAGGGGATATGGACAGTCAGGGACCAATGAGAACGAGTGAGAGACTCGTCCTGTACTGAGGTCCACTTTTCTTTCTGTGGTCCATCTATATGTTTTTCTTCCGGTGGCCCCTTGAACGACCCAAGCTGTTTTGGAACTCATAGTTCCCTCAATTGTTGTCAGGACTGAGTGCTGAGCTCCTGTGTCTATCATGAAGGTAGTCAATTGCCCCCCTATCTTCAAGGTTACCCTGGGCTCAGGGGGGAGCTCCTGGCCCCGACTTCCCTAGTCCCCTAGAGTCAGGACTGGGGTTATTTTCTTTTGAAGTCTGTTCAGCTTCTTCGGACATTCTCGAGCCCAATGTCCTCTTCTTTTGTCTCCCAGGTCCCTACCTGGTCCTGCTCCCTGGACTACTGTGGCCAAAATTCGACTTAACTCTTTATTTCTCTTTTTCTCTCTCTTATCTTCTCTAGCTTCCTGTTCTTTTCTGATTCTGTCCTCTCTTCTAATGTCTCTCACCTATTATAGATTCTTTCAGCTTCTCTTACTAAATCCTGTATGGAGTACCCCTGAAGGCCTTCTAGCCGTTGGAACTTACCACAAATGTCAGGAGCAGATTGTCCTATGAAGGCCATAATAAGGTCCACCTGACGCTCCTGGGCCGTGGGATCAAAAGGGGTGTACATCCTATATCCCTCTATTAGGCGCTCTAGGAACCCTGTGGGGGTTTCATTTTCCCCCTGGGTTATAGCACATACCTTTGCCAAATTGGTTGGGCACCTTCCGGCCCCTTTGAGACCTGCTATCAGAGTCTGGCGATAAAGACGGAGATGCTCCCTACCAGCCAGGGTCTCGTGGTTCCAGTTGGGTCTGGTCAGAGGAAATCCTTTGTCTATTTCATTTCGGAGCAGAGTGGGTCTCCCATCCTGCCCGGGCACATTTTTCCAGGCTTCTAGGATGACTCGCTGTCTTTCCTCTGTGGTTAAAAGTGCCTGGAGGAGTTGTTGACAGTCCTCCCAGGTGGGTTGGTGGGTGAGGAGGATAGACTCTATTAAAGCAGTTAGAGCCTGAGGGTCCTGAGAAAAAGAGGAGTTATGGGTTTTCTAATTATACAAGTCAGAGGCTGAAAAAGGCCAGTACTGGATCTTGTCCCCTACAGTTTGGAGGGGAAAAATCTGGGAAGTCCAGGTTCCATCAGAAAGGCCCCCTCTGTCCCTCCTCAGGTGGAGTCTGCTAGACAGAAGGGGGATTGGTTGGGTTTGGTAGAATCGGGAAAGGGATGAGGTTCCGGGGATGGAGGTGCCTGCACGGGTGGATAGGGAGGCTTGGTCCTCGGGGAGGACTGGCTTTTGTTTCTTCTTCTCAGGGGAAGACTGAAGGGGCAGGAGGGAAGAAGTGAGATTCAGGGGAGCTGAAGGGGTAAGGGGCCCTTGATCAGTCTCTCTGGTTCCCAGAGGAGGCAGGAATGGCTGTGCCCAAGGTGTGAGGTTCTGGGCCAAGTCTTCCCAGGTGACTATATAGGCCACCTGGTCCGGGTGTCTGTGGGGTCCTGGGTGGAAAATGTATTCCTTAACCTGTAAGATAGTAGCAAGGTCAAAAGTCCCATCCCTTGGCCATCGTTTTTCGAAAGAGGGCCACTCAGAGGAACAGAAACTTTGCCACTTCTTCTTTCGGACCTCCACTGATAAGTTGTGGGCCCGCTCCACGACCTCCTTCCAGTATTCTAGAGTTAAGCTTAAAGGGGTAGTTGGTGATTGATCCATGATGGGGGTCACGCGTGCGCATGCGCGCGCTTGAGAGAGAGAGAGAGAGAGAGAGAGAGAGAGAGAGACAGAGACAGAGAGAGAGACAGAGAGAGAGAGAGAAAGGGAAAGGGAGAAGTGAAGATGCCATTCCAAACAATAGTGACCAGTGAGTGTGCTTGTGGACGAGTACCTATTGTTGCCCAGCTTTTCTTCTGCGGGGGACGTGAATTTATCTGGGATTTATGCCTGGGACCCCCTTATCCTTTCATGGGAATCTTTTAGTGGTGAGCGCCCTATGGCTCTTATTTGCTCAACCCATGCCCGTGGGGCTTTTTCAGTGGCCGGAGAGAGGGATGGAGAGGAGAGGGAGATACAGAAAATCCGTCTTGTCTCCACCCGTGTGGGCAGTCGGTGTCCGTTAAGATGGCTAAGAGCCTTTGGCTTACATCAGGGAGTGGCCCTGACCAGAAAACCTCAATTGCTCTTTTGCCTTTAATGGTCCCATGCGAAGACTTAGACCGAGAATAAAAGGAAGGAGAAGGAGGAAGGGAAGTTTTAAAATAGAGAGTGTAGAGAAAAATACAGAACCAGACCTTCCCCTTTTAAGACATTAACATAACCATCAAGTACACACACATCACGTTGAATCACATTCGTGTGGACCGGTCCTTCTTTCACTCAGACTCACACTGCACTCATCATTTTCACTTTCAGGATCCCTGAGCACAAATACAGACAAACACAAAACAAAAATCCTTGCCGCGTGCTTCTTGACTCAAAAACTGAAAGTACAGATCAGGAGGGGAGTAGCTCAGCCAATCTCCCTTCTCCCAGGGTGAGGAAAGCTACACTGTCCTCCCCACTCCAGATCACTCTGGTCACTAAGGCCAGAGTGTCAGAACCAGGGGCCTCTGGGCACGTCTGCCACTCCTGCTGGTTCCCAGAATACAGACGTACAGGTCCTGTACAGGCACAATTGTTCAGAAGGAACGTTCCCAGAACAGGAAATGACTGACAGACATTAAGACCAAGACAAACCACAAGATGTCTGTCCTTACCTCCTGCTGATCTGAGGAAATGAGTCTGGGGGGTGACCAAATCCCGGACGAGCCCCCAAATGTTGGCCCCCCCCCCCAGTCTGGGGTACCCAATGTCCACAGGAGGCTGCACCCCAATAACTCAGTCCCCAGGCCAGGATATGCAACAAGCAAGAGGATTTTATTGGCGTCTGCGCAGACAGGCTCCTGCCTCACTCGGAAAGGAGAAGCCCCGAGCTCAGCTTACAGGCTGATTATAAAGGCAAAAACCACAAACCACAAGCGGCTACTGAGCCAAAAAGCAGAAGCGGGAGGGGGGATTTTTCGGGTGATTTCCAGCTTGGGCGAGGTGCACAAAAAGGTCAGCTCTTTCTCAGCAGTTTAGAATTGTTTTTCGTTTTACTTCCTTGTACAACATTTTCTTTGGCCTGGGGGGGCTTGGTTTGAATCCATCAATATGTTCACTTTTATTGCTTTTAATTTCTCATGGCACTGAAGAGAAAGAGCCATTCTTTTCCCTCCTGTTTTGGAAATAAGAAACAATCATTTAAAAATAATTTTATCTCCATTAAAATATATTGCAAACACTTGTCCATTATGTTTTTTAAAATAAGGTATTTTCTTTGTTTGTTTTTTGACTGAGTCTTCCTAGTGCTGGCCACCTGGAAGTCACTATGTGAACCAGGCTGGCCTGGATCTTGTAGAAATGAACTGCTAACTTTCCTGGTAAATAAGAAATGTATTTTCTATTTTTAGATTCACAGTCTAATGTTTTTTGTAAACTATATTTACATTAAGGTAATCCGAGGATGAGTTTAGGGTTAATAGAGATTAGGATGATTGGGATGATGTGGAGTAATATGATAGTTGATTCACGGGTGTGTGGGGGTGGTAGGAATTTAGTGTGATTGGTTACACCTACCTCTGTCTCCTGAGGGCTGGGACATGCACCACCATGCCCAGTGTGATAAACTATTTTCATTATTTATGCTTTTCTTCTAAAGAATTCTATGTTTTACCACTTTTAAACAAATTTAATAAATCAATTGGTTCAAAAGTGAAGTATAACATTTCTAAAAGATTATATATCAGTTGTTATAACAGCACTTGATAATAAAAAAAAGTAAATAATGTTTCTGTTATTAACTTCATGCATGATAATAAAAATAAGCCATGAAGTTGAAATTTTATGCTGCTGAACTCCTTAAAAATATTTTAGAGATATAATGTCCAAGCTGAGGCAATCAGTTGAAGTGATACCATAAAGACATTTCTCAAGTTTGGGGTCTTATCTACTGATTCCATTTTGAGTTCTGTTACTTGGAGAGTAAGTTTCTAAGTTTGGCTTTCCCAGAATCTTCTAACATAATTGTAAGTGCAAGATAAATATAAAAATAAATATAACTTTAAAGGCAAAGAGGAAATGATTGGGTAAATTTAGAGTCAGAAAGGAAGGGCAATCATTATTAGCATAGCAAGTAGTCCAGAGAGTTTGCTTTGATTGGCAAAGAGCTTTCAGGAGCAACCATCTGATGGATAAAGAGTTTTACACAAGGGTGACATCTTTAGCCTTTGAACATTTTCCATATCTGTGGACTTTCCTGTACTTTATTACAAAGCAAAATCTAGTTTCACTCATGATCCATGCTATTCACACTGCTGTCTGTTCATTTAGAGTTTTGCAGATTAATATATCTAAAATTGAAACTTGATGTAGGGTTTAATTTTACTTGATTTTGGCAAAAGGGTTACTTTATTTGAAAATGAACGACACATGGAAATGATGGCTAATGTATTAATGTACCATACGGCTGGAAAAAATGTACACTAATATGATCCAGATTTTAATGTTTTGTATTAATTTCAAAGTACATAAACATATTTTAAAATATATTGTTTGTTATTTTTAATTTATGTGTCTGATTGTATTGCCTGCATGTAGGTAAATGCATGTGTGAAGTGCAATGCCATGGAGGTCAGAAGATGGCATTGGATCCCCTGGTACTGGATTTAGACTGTTGTTAGCCACCACATGGGTGGTGGGAACCAAACCCAGGTTTTCTGCAAGAGCAGCCAGTGCTCTTAACTGAGGAGCAATCTCTCCAGCCCAAATAAATTTATTTTTTGAGGTAAATTGTTCACAGAACATTTTAGAAGAGTGGGCAGAAAGAAAGAGCCAGAAGATAGGGAGATAGGTTTCAAAATACCATCCTATGAGTGATGTATAGCCTTTGCATCACAAAGTCACATCAACAGCGGATGCCAGCACTGGGCCTGCACAATAGTGGATGCCAGACACAGGTTAAGGAAAGACACGAGGGGCCTTACCCTGAATGCTGATATTTGTGATCCATAAACTCAGAGAAAAGGATTTCTTTGCCTTTGGTTGTATACCCACTGATGACCCCACCAGGCTCCTTTGGCTTTGTCATTCCAATGGTCGTACAGATGGTGCTTCTTAAATTAAATGAAACACAAACAAAAGTCAAAATTCATGTTTCTCAGAAAGCAGCTGGTAAGGCAGAGACGTGGTTGAATACGTTTTGAGGGAGAAAGGAGAGGGTGTCAGTAGAGAACAATTAGAATCTATTGGGTTCAGGTGTGAAATTGTCAAATAACTAAAAAATAAAATAAGATTGTAGGCAATAGAGTTGGAAGGAGAGGAACAAAACTATGTCCTCAAGGCATGACAGGATGTCCTATCAACTCAAAATAGACATAGTTGCCTTCACAGGACCCACACAAGATTAATCCAGTCAAACTCCTACCATGGAGTGGAAATAAGTTCAGAAGCCCCCAATCTAACTGAGAAGCTTCTGATGGAAAAGAGCCAGTTTTCTTTAAGCATGTTGCTCCTGGTAGGTCAACCACATGTCAGTGGGTGGCACTGAGCCCAGAAATGTGTGGACGTCACAGTTGATATTGCTGGGTTATTAAGTTATAAAGAAAAAGAGCAACACACTATGAGAATAGAGGTGTGGGAGGCATTTCTGAAAGGAGTTAAGGTGAAAGGTTGGGGTGAATATGATTAAAATGTGTTATTGAAATTCTCAAACACAATAAATATTATTTTAAAATATTTTATTTATTAATTTTCTTTTATGTTAGTGTATCACTTGCATGTAAGTGCACTATGTTATTTAATGACTGCAGATGTCAGAAGAGGACATTGGATTCCCTAGAACTGGAGTTAGGAGTGGTTGTTAGCCACCATGTGGGTTCTGGGAACCAAATCTGGGTCCCCTGAAAGATCATTCAGTGCTCTTTACTACAGAGCCATCTCTCCAACCTCAGGGTCCTAAAACTATTTTATAAAAAATGTTTTATTCTTTGGTTGACATTGCTTTGTATCTATACATTGCTTTGTTAAGCTGGTCATTTTCATAATATTATTTCTACCAATCCAAGAGCATGATACGTCTTTCCATCTCCTAGTGTCTACGTCTATCTATTTCTCTCTCTCTTTTTAAGATTTACAGTTTTCAATGTAGATATCTTTAATATCTTTGGTTAGGCTTATTCCTAAATATTTTTTGAGGGTATTGTGAATGGGAGGATTTCCTTGAATGCTTTTTCTGTTTGTTATTTTTATATAAAAATGTTACTGTATTTTTCAGTTGATTTTGTAACCTGCCACTTTACTGAAAGTACTAATTATTTCTAACAGTTTTCTGGTCAAAATTTTTGGATCTCTTTTGTATAATAGCATATTATCTGCAAATAGTGATGATTTGATTTCTTCTTTTGCAATTGGTACTACTGTAATTTCCTTCTCTTGTCTTACAGCTCTTGCAAGAGATTCAAGGACTATATTGAATAGGAGTAGAGAGCCATGTCTGGTTCCTGATTTTAATGGGAATGCTTCCAGTTTGTCTCCATTTAGAATGATGTTGGCTATGGGATGTTGTATATAGCTTTCATTATGTTGAGGTATGTTCCTTCCAGACCCATTACTTCTAAGTCATTTAACATGAATGCATGACTGCACAATGTACACTGATCATATCTATCAGTCACTACCTCCTTCCAAATGACTGTAGTGCCCACTTCTCCTTATCCCCCCAAGATTCATGTTTCCTTTTTTATTCATATTGTTATTAGTAACCCACTGTGTTAACTGATACTGCCAACATGCATGTGCTATATAGTCATTCTCTGGGACATGAGCCATGTGCCATTATCCAAGTGTCAAAAGACAGTGTCTCTCTATCCCTCAATAGCCACTAACTGCCAATAGCTCCTCATCTAGGTTTGGGGAGTCCCATAGCCCTTCATCTATCCATTTTAGAATTATGATTGCCTTGGTATTGTAAAGGACTTGTGCAATTAACCACAGTTGTTGTGAACTCCATTGACAACTGCATTGAGAGAATTATAGAATTGTAGTAATCTAAGGGAAAAAGCTGTAGGGCATATGATTTGTTGAGTTCTAAATATCTCCCACCTGTCTATTTTTCATCCATTTGGATACCTACTATTATTGATGACACTAACATAATGTCTAAACATTACACGTATGTTTAGGTCTTGTAATAATTTCAAATTGTAAAAATAGTCATTGAAATTTCTATGCCCTATACATTTTTACAACAGTCAGAAACATCTTAAAAATGTTATCACTAATCTTGCTTTTTTTGTTCTGTGACACCTCTAGACTTAATGCCAGTAAAAAATAAACTAAGAAGAGGACTGGTAGAGTATTTAAAATCTAACAATTTAAAAAGAAGCAAAAGTGGGTTTGGATATTCCCACATTCCAGAGGAATCAGAAATGTGTCCACAAAAATTTTGTGTGTGTTTTAGTGTATATTTTAATTGTTTTTTTTGGTGTATTTCATTATTCTTAATCATATTTAGGTACCCTTTCCTATCTGCACCCCCACAAATCCCACCCATAGAATTTCATGCGTTCTTTCATATATGCTAAGGCCCACTGCGTCAAGATTTTGTATTCAGATGTCCCGAGATGTAAGTTCATCAACTGAAACCTAGCATCCCTCCCTTGAAAAATATCAACTCTCCATCACCCAGCAGTGGTCAGCCGCCAATAGGTCCTCAGCTAAGGTTGAGACCTCCTGTCCATTTCATTAGTTCTATGATTTTGTTTGGTTTTGTTTTGTTTTTCTGAATGAGTCTGCGTGGGTCATGTGGATGCTGTTACCATTCATGAGTAAGTTCCAAGAAACCTGGAAGACTGTCTCCCTATATTCATGCACAAACTCTGACTCTTAGAATCTTTCTGTCTCCTTGTCTCCTCTCTGCAGTGGTCTCTGAGTCCTAGGTGGGTGAGTTTTAACTCCTAAGTTTTACTTAATGGTAAGCTGGGTTTTGTTGTTGTTGGTGGTGGTGGTATGGCTGTGATGGTGATGGTGGTGTGTGTGTGTGTGTGTGTGTGTGTGTGTGTGTTTGTATGTGTGTGTGTATGTGTGTGTCTAGCAGGAAAAATTTAACCCGGTGCCTTAAGCATGTTATGAAATAATCTACCAATCTGCTACATACCTAGTTTGAAATTTTTTTAACTGACATATGATATGTTGTGGATTGGTCAAAAAGTTTCATATGTTGAAAGTTTTCTCCCCATTATGGTACTGCTAGAGGAGAGGAGAGGAGATTGGTTGAGACGACCTCCAATTCTGTCAGTGTTAATACATTTATGAGCTTCCAAACAAATGGGACATTGGTCAGGACACTAACTAGAAAAAGCAGGTCACTGGGTGTGTGGTTTTGAAAGGTTAATTTTCTCCCTGACACTTGTTCATACTCTTTTACTATCTTCTCCCCAAACTCCATGAAGTAAACCATTTTGTTCAACTACATAATCATTTTTATGATCTTCTTTCTTACCAGGTGTGGGCCAAGAGGAAATCAGCCAAGTGACCACTGATTCAATTTCTGAAACCATGAGTCAAAATAAATCCTTCCTCCTTTAAGAATTTTCTTCCTCGGGGTCAGAGAGGTGGCTTGATGTTTCAGAGCATGGACTGATCTTGCAGAGAATCCATGTTTGTTTCCCAGAACACCCATGATGGCTAACCACCATCATAACTCCAGTTCCAGGGGATCTGATGGATGTTTCTGACCACCATGGGCATTGCAGGACACAGGTGCACTTACATATATGCAGAAAAAATGTTCATACACATAAAAGAAAAAAATAAATATATAAGAATTTTCCTTCTTTAGGGGATTTTGTCCCAGCAACCAGAAGTGACACCGCATACTATAATTATCCATAATAATGAGTGATGGTATGATATACTAAAACATTTATGTAACACATTGTAAGCAAATCAGGTCATTAATATTTACATTTTCTTAAACCTTTATTTCTTCATCTTAGGAACCTTCTATCTATTCTT
>NW_008349353.1:1229564-1252950 GCF_000622305.1 Nannospalax galili
GAACCTTCTATATTCTTGTGACTCAGTCTTTAAAAATTTTCTTAGTCCTTTTTTTCTCTAATGAACTTTGAATATATTTTGGATATATTTTGATATTTTTGAATATAAGGTTATGGATTCTCTATATTTATGATATGAAGAATTCTTAATATTGATATTATAATAAATTATAAGATATGAAATTTATTTGTAGGTGAAAAAGAGAAATTCAGTTAGTATTTCAAAGTGTTTTCTTCATGTTTATGATTATTAAAATTTTAAAAAGCTGTATTGTTTGGAGGTTGTATTAGTTACTTTTCTGCTGCTGTGATAAACACCATGACTAAGGGAACTTCTAAAAGAAAGAGTTTATTTAGCTTAGGTTACAAAGGGGCAAGAATCCGTCATGGTGGAGAGGCATGGTGGTAGAGGTGGCTGGAGTAGCAGAAGCTAAGCTCTCACAGCTTCAAGCAGGCACAGAACGCAGAGCAACTGGAGACCCGGCAAGGCTTAAGAATTCTACAAGCCCATCCCAGTGTGTCCTCCAGAATGTCCTCCACAATGTCTAAGATCTCCCAAAATACCACCACCAACTGGGGACAAGTTTTAAAAATTGATTTTTGCAATAAAGTTTTATTTTTCCTTTGTTGTGTTACAGAAAGATCTCTGGATCTTGTGCATGCTGGACAAGATCTCCACCCCTGAGCAGCTCTGGTATTGGTTATACTGCTCATTTTTCATGTGATGTGGTGTCATGCTAAGGTTTCCAAACATCCTTGAACTCAGTCTGCATGCCTAGTTACCCTCGCGAACTTGTTGACCTCCTGATTCAGTGTATCTGATGGGGTGGGGGATGTGATGGGTTACATTCTTACTCCCTTTGAAATCCTGAAACTTAAAAAAATACTATGTCAATTAACTGTGACTAGAGTCTCATAATCCTACTTTAATGAATGTTGACTCCTATCTTTTTGTTTTCTTTAAGGATATACATGTTCATTTTCATATTTGTTAACATAGATGTG
This sequence comes from Nannospalax galili, assembly GCF_000622305.1. Taxonomy (NCBI): domain Eukaryota; kingdom Metazoa; phylum Chordata; class Mammalia; order Rodentia; family Spalacidae; genus Nannospalax; species Nannospalax galili. Next base: position 1,230,569 of record NW_008349353.1, read on the forward strand.
CCTACTGCTTCTTAGTTATATATTCTGTTGCATTGGATGAAATAAATTGGATTTTTACAAACATTATTCCTCCATTTATTAAGAGCATGAATGACTGGGAAATTCTGTTCTGCTTTAAAATTGTTTATTTACCTTAGGAAAGCAAATTGCTCTCAAGCAGTATGTAGTATATTCAACATCTGACACAGTATCGTAGATGTTGTAGCTTTCTGTGCATGAAGGAAATGATTGGTCTTATCATCTTTGAAAGAGTCTCTCTTAGAATATTTGACACACCCTAGAGACAAGCTTTGTGAGCAAGCAGAATATATCTAAGTATGTTATCTTTTTTTAAAAAATATTTATTATTTTTATTTTATGTTTATGAGTGTCTAGCCTGCACATGTGTGAGTGCACCCACTTGTGTTGTGCAATGCCACAGAGGTCAGAAGAGGGCTTTGGATTCCCCTAGAACTGGAGTTAAGGATGGTTTGTAGCCACCATGTGGGTGCTGGGAATCAAACCCTGGTCCTCTGCAAGAGCAGTCAGTGCTCTTAATGTCTGAACCACCTCTCCAGCCCCTAAGTATGTTATCTTTAACTTTGAAGACTTCTCTACTTATGAATCACAAGCAGCAAATATGCTACTATTGTCAAAGTCAAAATTGAAGCCAGTGTGCTTTATTATTACCCTGTTTAAATTGATATTTAAAAGTTTATTTTTTTCTGTTGAATTGATCATTAACTTATCCTGAACCAATCCTAATATTATTCTAACATTGGCCGTTAATCTGTTAAACTTTTAAGCTCCATATAGTATACCTTATTTTTCTTTTTGATGTCTCCTTGTGTTTACGTGAGTCTGTGTGTGTGGGTATGCATACTTCATTGCTCATGCTCATATGGTTTATAAGTTGATTTCCAGTTGTCTTAGTTTGTCTCTCCATTGCTGTGACAAAACACTCTGACCACAACCAACTTGAGGAGGAAAGGGTTTATTTTATCTAACATCTTCCAGGTCACAGTTTATGAGGGATCCCAAGGTAGGAACTCAGGGCAGGAACCTGGAGGTGGGAACTGGAGCACAGGCCATGGAGGAGTACAGCTTACTGGCTTGCTCCCTTGGCCTCTGCTCAGCCTGCTTTTTTTTATACAACACAGGCCCACTTGCCCAGGGATGGCACCACCCACAGTGGGCTAGGCTCTCCCACATCACTCATCAAGAAGATACCCCTCAGACATGCCCACAGGCCAATCCAATAGAGGAAATTCCCCAATTGAGGCTCCCTGAATCTAGGTGTTTAAAGATCACACTAAAGCTATCCAGCACAATTGACCCCTTGTCAATGTGACACACAAACATCACTATTAAACCATAAACTTTCCAATTTTTTGTCCCCAAGATATGATGTTAATATCACAACATAAGACAGCACAACCTTAAAAACCCCACAGTCATTAAAAAAAAAAAATCCAAACACTTAAAAGTCCATAGTCTCTTAATAGTCTCTTAACTGTGAGTGGGCTTCTATAAAATCTGAAACAAGTACTGTCTTATTTCAAAGGGAAGAATTGGGCACACCTAAGCAAAACCAAAGTCAAGCAAAGTAGCTTGAGGCTGGACATCTGGGATTCACTCACCATCTTCTGGTCTCCAAAGGGTACTGACAGCTACACTACCCTGACTCTGCAGTCTACAGCACACTCAGACCCAGGCCAGCTCCATTCCACACATACTGCTGTCCTCGGTGGTTGTCCAATGGTCCCAGCATCTCCAAAAGGCTGTGGTCTCCACTGAAACTGAGGCTATACCTTCATCAATAGCCTCTTCTTGCCTCTGTGGTGCAAAACCTCAGATTCTCTCCATGACCCCTTCAATCCTGAGGTCTTCACTGGAACTGAAGCTGCAGTTTCACCTATGGCCTTTCCTGGCCTCTCAGAGTGTCAGGCCACAGCTGCTCTCTGTGACCCCTTCCTGCTTTCAACACCAGAACCATGCAGGAGACTCTTACACATTACCAAGTCCTGCTTCCAGCTTGAAATAAAGGTGCAGGTCCCCTCTGTGTGCTGACCCCGAGGAAATACCTCCCAGAAGACTTCACCACAGTGATGATGTTGGTATCTTGTTACTTACAGCTGATTATTCAGCCCCAGATAACCAGCATCAATTTTCCCATTAAAGCAAAGATTTTACTTCAGGTTCTGGTCTCATCTTAATCACAGCTGATTCTTCAGCCCCAGCTGACCAGAACCCACAGATTCTCAATTCAAAACATCACACGAACAGACCTGATAGTGTCTGCTTCCCTTTGAAGCTTCACAAGTCAGGTCTCCATTGTCTACGACTCTTTCAGCATAAGTTTTCCAAGCTCCGCAGCAACAAACTCCCAGCATGCAATAGCTTTTCCAGCCCAAAGTTCCAAAGACTTCCACAGTCCTCCCAAAAAAACCAAGGTCAGGTATGTCACAGCAATATCCTACTCTCTGGTACCAATTTCTGACCTAGTTTGTTCTCTGCATTGCTGTGACAAAACACTCTGACCACAACCAACTTGGGGAGGAAAGGTGTGATGGCTAATCCTGGGTGTCAACTTGATTTGATCTGAGATTAACGGAAATGAAAGAGAACTTCTTGATTGGATCATCTAAAGCCAGAAGACACACCCTAAATATGGGTGTTACCTTCTGATGGCAGCCGGTATAAAAAACCAAGGCAGAGGAGAATGCGGGGCTTTTTGCAGCTTGCCTTCTCTCTCGCTGGTGAGTTTGTCTTGCTGCTGTAGACTGAAGACTAGCTGATATTTTGGAATTTGTCAGACCTTCAGCACCGGATTGGGACTACTGAGACATCCAGCCTTGTGGACTGAGCAGCTACTTTCTATTGCTGTGATAACACTGACTGAAAACTGACTTTGGGAGAAAGGGTTTATTTTATCTTACATCTCCCAGGTCACAGTTTATGAGGGATCCCAAGGTAAGAACTCAGGGCAGGAACCTGGAGGCAGGAGCTGGAGCACAGGCCATGGAGGAGTGCTGCTTACTGGCTTGCTCCCCTGGCCCCTGCTCAGCCTGCCTTCTTATGGAACACAGGCCCACCTGCCCAGGGGTGGCACCACCCACATTCGGCTGGGTCCTCCCACATCACTCATTTAGAAGATGCCCCTCAGACATGGCCACAGGCCAGTCCAATAGAGGCAATCCCCCAATTGAGGCTCCCTCAACCCAGGTGTGTCAAGTTGATACTAAAGCTATCCAGCACACCACTGAAAATAGAATAAAGCTTTTGTGGGAGCTTTCAGATAATTTAGGTATCAAATTCTCATTTTACTGGGTATGCAAGAAAATAGACTGCTAGTGCAGCTGCTATCATAGATATTTTTGTAGCAGGTTCAGTGTTCCAAATACAACAATTTTGCATAATTGGCCAACTTAACTATATCTCATTTCTTCAGGGTTCCTGGACCAGACGATAGCTTTTTTTTTTTTTTTTTTTTTTTTTTTAATTAAACCAAAACTCTTCCTGCTAGGTAGTGCTGGGTGGCACTCTAAGAGGTGTGACTATTAGACCATATGAAGTAATGCTTGCTTCCTCAAACAAACACTGTGTGTTGAATTCATAGAAAAGAAAGGTATTTTAATTAAGAAAAGGACAAAGAACCTTCCTAGCCAGACTTAGATAGAGTAGTAGGCATATGCATTGTTATTTCAAATTTATCTTTTCCATTCAGCTTCCCAGCTTTCATAAGATCATATTGACAGGAAAACCAAACTCAGAAATTGAAAATAAAGTCTGAGACTCATCCTTTTGTAAGCAGTGGGAGCCACCACTGTTTCTAAAATGGTGTATTGTTCTAGCTCTTGAATACAAGGAGGACTTCATTTACAAGGACAGGAATGACAAGCATTCGCAATCCTCTTCCCTCTGCTAGCTAGCTCAATACTGTGGCTGACAGTTTCTTCCTCTAGCAAAACTGACACTTTCTGGTGAAAACTTTCCTACCAAGTAACTATTTGCCTCTATGGAAACAATTATAGAACTGAAAAAATAAATAAAATAAAATAAAACAAAAACTGAAAGTTGATTGAGGAAAATAGTGGTATTTAAAATTGGGTATGACTGAAATTTTGGACCTGATTTAATAACACTCTAACTGGCTGGAGAAAACGGTCTGTTTTTGAAAATGTATTAACTTGTGTCTTTATAGTATTTTTAAAAAATAAAGAAAAAAAGTTTTAAAAAGTTTTTTTAAAAAAAGAAACATGTTATATAATGATAGAAAGAAAGTCATCTCTGGGTAATTTGGGCTTCTGCATGTTTGTGGTTAAACAAAAGTCAGACCTTTTTTCTAGATTCGTTTTAGCAAGATGAATAAGCCCATTTGTATTTAGTAGCCACCTGTAACTAAAATGCAAGGCCCTGGGACTCGGAAGCAGAGAAACTCATACAATACTGGATCTGTTTGGTATTTGTGGTTTTCTGAATAATGAGCTGTCCTGTTTGTTCCATTCAGTGTCATTTTCCAATTTCATTACTCATGGACTGGAGCAGGTTAGGGCCATAGAACTGTATGAAAGACCAAGAGTCATTCCTAATTTTAAATGAATAAGAACATTCCAGGTAAGAATATTGGTTTATTAATCACTTGGAAATTACCAAAAATTATTTCTTTTCAATTTATTTCTTATTTATTAACAACCATTTATTGCTGTTCTGAGAAACAGAACAGAAAAAGAAATCTTAGACACTGGAGGCTTATTTTTTATTCATTTTTTTTGAAAAGGTTCTCTCTGTAACCCCAGCTGGCCTGGAACTTGCTACATAGACCAGGCTGGCATCTATCTGAGAGAGATCTGCCTGCTTCTGGCCCCCAAGAGCTAGGATTAAAGATGTGGTTTGTGCCCCCATGCCTCTTTAAAATATATTGGATATCACAGGGAAGTAATGAGAGCAGCATGAGGTCATTATGGGCATCTATAGGTCAGCTATCTGAATGATAGCTTACAATGTGGCAAAGGAAAAAGCATGTTTTACATATTTTAATATCTTGCTTATGCTAAGAAATATATTTATGAAAATGTGATAACAACTGATATTTTCATCTTTGTGTTCTCTTGTAGAAAACCACTATTCCCAGGACAAAAATTAACATGTAGTTACTGCAAGTATATGTCAAGTACAAGTAAAATATATCCCAGATGTAAGCTATGTCATCTCTGATTCAAACACTAAAATCATCATTTTTCACCCACGACTAAGTAAAACATCTTAAGTGCTCTTCCCTTCTTAAGTCCTGTCACCTACCATATATTCTCCACCCTTGAGACAGATTATGTTTTAGAAATGCAAATGTATTTTCTATTTGTTACACTCCTACAGAAAACTACACAATAGCTTTCTACTGGAAAATAATATTCTAATTCTTTAAGAACAGAGCACCTACAAAAACTTGTAGACTTAAGTGTCTGACCACTGTGCAATGTGCTTTGTATATTGTGTGTGAATAGATAGATTTGATGGATAGATAGGTAAAAGGATGATAAATAGATAGGTAGATAGAAGATAGAGTAGATAGATGATAGATAGATAGATAGATGATAGATTGATAGATAGATGATAGATAGATGATGATAGATAGATGATAGATAGATAGATGATGATAGATAGATAGATAGATAGATGATAGATAGGGATAGATAGATAGATGAGAGATAGATGATAGATAGGATAGATAGATGATAGATAGATAGATAGATGATAAATAGATAGATGATAGATGGCCTTTAAACACATGCACACACATTTGTAAAAGTACCTACAAATGCATGTGTAATTAGAATTTTCTCTAAGATAAAGTATGCTCTACGACAGGATCATACTATGCTATGTGCTCCTGATTTTTTTATTCTTCCCCATCCCCAAACATAAAAAAAAAATACTTTCAGCTACATTTTATGAAACACAGTATATTAGACATTCTGCAAACCTCTTACATTTAGTTTTTCATTTTGACCTTAACCATTCTGGTGTTTGTGTAGTCCTTTCTGACTTTAAAAAATCAGCTGGAATAAAAATATTGTTAAATCAATAGTGCTCAATAACTGTCATTTATAAGCTTAGTGGAACTCTGGTATATATACAAATACCCTACCAACATATTTGTTTTTACATTTTTTTTTAAATTATGAAGTTGTGATAAAAATATGCTGCATTTTGCAGTATTCAGTGAGGAAAGAGTTTAGACAGCAGTTTACCCACTGACCACACATTCTATCGCCTTATATGTATTGCCAGGATTCATCAAATGTTTCATTCTAGTTCTCCATACAACACACAGTCTGAATAACCTGTAAAACCTTCTCAGATAATATGGCCACCCCATTAGGACTTGTCACTACAGTGTGACAATATGTGTGCTCTTCACCCCATTGTGCTGACTCTATTATTCTGACCTGCATTCTTCTGAACCTCTTTCCATGGATTTCCCCTTAATTCAAATGCACTACATCTCATTCTAAGCCAACTATCTGATTGAGCTAAAACTCAATGCCCTGCCTTGGGTGGCTGCAATGCAGAGTCAGACATTTGTCCATGTCTCTGCTTTTGCTCTGCTTTCATTACACCTACCTTCAAACTTTCAATTAACTATGAAATATAAATGTAAAGTAATAAAATTTTGTTATTATTTTCCTGGTATACTTTTCTTTTCCCCTCACTTCAGTTTCCTATTTTTTTCCTTCTTCCATCTATTTCCTTTTCTCTTCCCCTTTTGAACTGTTAAGACTGCTCTTAAGGAGTACGTCATGACATACCTGTACTCCAGAGTAAGGAGAAGAAATATTGTGTTCTGGAGCAGGATTTCAGGGTTCAAAAAGAGTGAAATGGTTTTATATGTGGGACATAACCTGTTTGTGACAAAGAAGACACTGGCATGAGTGGATATCCATATAGAAGCCAGTTAAGAGGAGTCCAGGCAAGTAGGATGGGCAGTGTATTTGGAGAACTTGCATAAGGGATAATTAAGAGTATGTGTAACTGTATAAAATGAAATGGCTGGCACAGGGTTTGATTTCCCCTCCCCAGATTTATTTATGAAAAATTGGCAAATAAAATTTAGTGTATTAAAACATGAAATTTAGTACATTGATATGTAATATGTGATTATTGTAATTATCATGATAATTACATGCCCAGAAGCTACATGATTACGTCTTGCATGTGAGTACAAAGTGCATATTATATCTACTCCCGGCAATTGCAAGTATGCAGTACATTATCACTAGTTGCAACCACTGTGCTCTATATTCGATTTCCAGAACATATTTATCTTTTCTAGCTTAAAATTAGTACAGTTTGAGCCTCTGTACATTTCTCCCACCACCAAGTTGTTCTCTAGTTTCCCATCTTTGCATTTCATATGTAAGTTGATCATTTGGTATTTGTCTTTCTGAGCCTGGCTTACTTCACTTAGCATAATGTATACCAGGTTCACTTCTGTTGTCACAGAAGGCAGGAATTTGATCTATTTTAGAGCTACTGTTCTATTGTGTGTATATGTAAAAAAAATCTACACACATTCATCCATCAATGTGCACAAAGATTGATTTCATATATTGACTATTGAGAATAATGTTTCAATAATAATGAATGGGTCAATATCACTTTGAGATAATGGAAACACACAACAGGTAGCAACATATATATATATATATATATATGTATATGCTATATATGTTGTTTGCATTGTATATATTATATACATACTATATACATATATGTCAGGTAATCCATAAGGAATTTCCATAAAGTTTTACATAAGTACCATCCAAATTTATCATCTCTTTGTCTGTGAGGACATGTATGTGTTCATCAGATGTACACAGAATTCAAAGAACAACATTAAGAGCTGATCCTTAGGTACTATCTGCCTTGTTATTTGAGTCGGGTTGAGAACTCCACTATTAGGCTAGTTTGGCAGAAGTGAGTGCCAGGGATTCTCTTCCTAACGCTTGTTTACTAGTGTATGCCACCTTTTCCTACTTATTATTTTTTTTTTTGACATAGGTGCTGGAGATGAAACTCCTTATGATATTTGGGCAGCAAGGACTTAACTAAGCCTTCTCTATAACCCCATTAACCATTTCTAATGTAGACATCTGAAACAAAAATTATTCAAATACAGAAAATCATACGGTGCCACAAACAGAAAATTCTACCTCTGATCTTAATCTCACAGAACAGATTTCAGTCTGTATGCATGTGCAGTAAAAAAATTATATGAATTCAACATTAGTCTACGTAGAGAAAGCTCCATAAGAACAATATAAACTGGAAATGCTCTGGCCCCCCAGTGTTTCAAATAAGGTTTAAAGAAACCAGCACACCCATCCTTCCCAAGAGGATAGAGGGTTCATTTTGTTCATGTCCTCAGAGATACTTGTAATCTTTAGCCTTTTCCATAATAGTCACTCTGATATGTGAGGAGGTATCACCTTATGGTTTTGTTGTGCATCATCTTGGTGAAAATTTAGCTTGATAATTTTAATTTATAAACTTAGTTTCTGTTAATTGATGAAAAACATAAAAATATACATGTTTATTGGATATATATAATGTTTTCGTATATATAGTATATTATTTAAATTTGATTAAATGATATTAATTTTAAAATCTTTCACTAATTCTTGAGAAAAAATTCAAAGTTTTCTTGAATACTCTGTGTTTTTAAAATACTCAGTACATTACAATAAATTATTTTTTGTAACATCTTGGTGACAACTTAGCCAGATAATTTTCATTTACACATTTAGTTTCATTAACTGATTCAAAAGCAAAAAATACACAGGTATGTTGAATAGATGTTATGTTTATACATATATTATGATGTGTAAATTTGATTATCAAACCTACATTTTAAAAACCTTTTAATAATTCTTTTTTAGAGACTATTCAAATACACTTGTTTTTTTCTATTATTCAGTATGGAAGTATTCAGTATGGTACAATAATTTATAACGACTTATTATTTGTTCATTTTGTTTTAAGAATTCTCTCTGGGGCTGGAGAGATGTCTCAGCAGCTAAGAGCACTGGCTGTTCTTACAGAAGCCCCAGGTTCAAGTCCCAGCACCCACATGGTGGCTAACAATCATCAGTAACTCTAGTTCCAGGGTATCTGACTCCTTCTTCTGTCATTTGCAGGTACTGCATGCCATGGGAATATTATGTAGACAGAACATTCATACACATAAAATAAAAATAAATAAATCAAAAAATTTAAAATGTTTTCTCCGGTTACTCTATACAATTTTAATAAAGTTATTTGTTCACATGCCATTGAGTTAAGTTCCTTATGTATTCTGGATATTCATCTCTTAATGGATATTATGTTTGCAAGTATTTTATAATGCCACAAATTATTTCTTTAAGAACTCCTAATTGATTTTTGTGTTCTCTTATTATTTTCTTTGACTTATTTATTTTTATGTTATGTGTATGAATATTATGTCTGCATGAGTGTAAATTCAAAGTGTCATGCATTGTCCATAGAGAACAGAACTGGACTTATGTATGGTTGTTTGCCACTATGTGGGTGCTGGGACTGGAACCCAGGTCTTGTGTCAGTGTTCTTAACTGCTGAGCCATCCACTTCTCTTTTTTGTGTGTGTTTGTTGCTACTTTCTTATACCTCTTATTACCATGGGAAACATATGAAGACTTCTGTGAACACCTAATTCCAAAGAAATTATAATAAAAACATTCCGTACTCTAAATTACATTCTTACTTACAAAACAACAACAATCTGAATTTCAGTGCAAATGAGGGGTTTCATTTAATTATTAGCAAATATCAAATTATATGACTCTTCAATGTACCCTCGAATTAAAGCTAATTTAAATCCAAATTAACACACATTTCAATTGTAAATAATCAGTTACATTATTGCTTCCCCATTATCCAAATTGTTGCGAGTTACGAGTGTTTATTACTCTTTCACAGCACTGGAGTTTGGATCCCAGAACCCATGTTGGGAGGCGCATAACTGCCTGGGACTCCAATTGCAAGTGTCCTGCCAGCCTCTTCTGGCCTCTATGGACACCCACACAAAGGTGGCAAGCACAAACACAGACACAGACACGTACCCATAAATAAAAATAAAAATAAATCCTGTCAAAAAATAAAACTACAAAAAATATTTGAAGTTTTCGTTTTCAAAGAAGTAAATGATTTAAAGTTTATAAAGGAGGCATACTATATTTTTAGAGTTTGGCACATTGGTATTTCTTCTGAATGCACTTCTTCACAGTACTTCAAAAATCAATGTTTATCCACATCACGGTTGCAGTGTCCATTTGTCATTGTGTATTTTAATATAAGCAGAAACATCAAAGTGATTTCTTTGTAATTAACACATTATGCTTTTCTCACAATTTGTACTATGTGTTTAAGTGGGATGGCATCCTTAGTATGAAACATAAGACATAGTCTTTTACATAAACACAATAGATATTTTTCTATAAGTTATAAGATATCATGTCATATATCACTTTTTTCATAAATGAAAAATATTTTCTGAGGTATAAGGCCTCACTATTTTGTCTAGTCTTGCTTAAATTTTCTTACTACAAGCATTTCTCCTTTCTCAAACTCATCTATAGAAAGGACTACAGATATACGCATGACATCTCATCTGGCTTTATTATATATGAATATTTTCTGAATATATAATGACCAGAAAACAGAAATATTTTACCCATTTTTATTAACCATAAATGTACCTTTTATACAAATAAATTAAAGAAGAATTGCAATGTACAGGAATTGTCAGAATAGTGGAGATACAACTCTCTGGCAAGCTATAGCCAGATCCAATGAATTGATCAGAAAGACTAATCAAGGAGTTCTGAAAGTTTTTTTTTTTCCTTAATTTCCTCCTAGATAATTCCCTTGAGAGGAAAATCAAAAGAAAAAGAGGTGAGCAATGGATGAAGGATAAGTGGCAGCTCCAGTGGGACAAATATAAAAAGATTTTATTGTTTGTCTTCAAGTCTGATAAACTTGCTTTTAAAAGCTATGCCCCGGGGAAGGAGACAGCAAAGTGTTCTGATGAGAATTTATCTGCTGGGTCTAGGAAGGTCAAAACTATCTTGATGCTTTTGAGGACAAACTTGAAATGCTGGTTAGTCTTATAGCCAAATAATGAGACAAATTGTAGGTCTTCAAGTGCAAAACTAGGAAAAAAGACAAGTGGCTTTGGATGTGAATGAACTAAATAGAGGGCAGTTGATTTAAAATAAATGCTGCCCAGAGTTCACATACAGATTGTTACATTATATTCTTGATGCCACATTTCAAATTCCCACTGCCCTTTTCATTTTTGATGGAGGTAAGTACAGGTAGTATATGATATTCGTGAATTAAAATAAATCATAGAACCAGAACCACCTGCCATGCCTATGATTGGCTAATTAGCCTAACATTAAATCTTAATGGTTATACAAAGGCAACTCACCTTCAAGATACATTTCTCCACACCTTACAAAGTGTTTTGTCAATCCAAATGATATAATTCATTAATTTTACAATGGGTTAGTTTGAGTAACTTTTCCAGTAATAGGGAAATATTTTCATATTTTCTGTGACTTGAATTTTCATGTTTTTTGCAAAATTTTAATAAGTTTTGTGGGAGAGTCAATTTTTCTTCAAGAGAGACATTATATTATTCATTTTGACTTAAAATAATACTATAATTAGGAAGAAAGACTCACAGAAACTATTCAATTGCTATCTATTAGATGGATGCTTGTTTTCAAACAATAAAATCTAGAGACATTTTTTCTCTCAGGTGTTATGGAATATGAATCCACGATCCAAATATCAGCTTAGGCAATTATTCTGCTGGTCTCTCTCCTTGATTCTGTTCAGCTACTTGCTCCCCATGTCTTTGATCTATGGTTACATACCTCTTGTGTGTCTCTGTAGTCTCTAATGCCATATTACTTTATGGATACATATTGGATTTCATTAACATTCTTTTTTGACTAGTGAGTGAACTCAGTGGGGGAAATGCACTTCCCAAGCAAGCCAGAAAAGCAATTTGATTTCTAGAAACTATACAAAGTTAGAAAGAGTAAACCTGCTCTAAGAAGTTGTCCTCCAACCTCTACATTTACAGTGGTATATATATATATAACATATGCACACACTCACACGCACGCATGCACAAACACACACACATATAAATGAACTGAAATAAAAGATTCCACATTTTCATTTACTTAAATTCTACTTTCATATATTAAGCTATTGATGTCATTTGAGGTACTGAGTATATTCAATATATGCATCATATATGCATCTGGGGGAGACACAGTTCAGTCAAGAATAGAGAACATTATCTCTGATATGGCATCTTACAAAAGCTATTATTTATATTTGATAATACTTATGGCTCTCTACAAGTATATCCTGAATATTGGAGTTTATCAGTCATAATTCTAGCTGAATATGTTCTAAATTATGTTTTTATGAAAAGAAAAAAAAACCAAAACAAGCATTTTAGGTTTTTTGAGACAGGATCTCCCTGTAGCCCCAGCTTCCTGGTCTAGTAGTTACTATATAAACCAGGCTGTTCTCAGCCTCACAGAGTTCTTACTGTCTCTGTTTCCTGAATGCTGGGATTAAAGGCTTGCAGCATCACACCTGGATACTTTTTTAAATTTTTGAAATATTTAGAAAATATGTAGAATAGATTGAATATATGAAATTGAACTATAAGACTTCATTTTCCTGGTTTTCATCTCCTCTCTCTCTCTCTCTCTCTCTCTCTCTCTCTCTCTCTCTCTCAGAATGCAAAGAATTAGAAATGTGCCTTATGAGGACTAGTAGGTGCGTATGCCTTGGAAAACCTAGCTGATTTACAGAAATTAGGGGAATGGAAGAAAATAAGACAGATTAAATGAAACACTTAAGTCCAATATCATATATTTCCACTAAAAAGCCCAGAAGTAAATAATAAATCCATTAGTTCTCAAAGAAAATTATTAAAAAGAAACATGTCTGCCTGAGTTTGCATTGGACTTGTGTATGCTGACACCACTGCCATAGAATCAAATGAGCAGTTTCCCAGGAGCTTGTAGGACTCTCTTTCTTGAACTATATGCTTTGGTCATTTGTGACCTTTTGTGTTTCTGGCTCTCCACTGCATCAGGGATCTTCTTTATTGAGAACTGAGAGATTCATTAATGTTCTCTTTATTACCCCTGTTCTATGTTCTGTGATTCTTAGGTATAGAGGTTGCATTATAGATGTGTCACTTTAGGCCTGTTAAATTCATAGACGATATCCATGTGTGAACAGTTGTGGTACTTGGTAATAGTCTCTCACTGGTGCAAAATGAGCTTCTTTGACGAGTGCTGACTGGGCTGAGGACACTAACAACACAGTGGGCCTTAAGAGGAATGACAGAGTATATGGGCCCCAGTGGGGAGCCTATGGGAGGGTGCTGGTGGCTATGGAGGTAAAAGATGATTAAGATGGTTTGAGATGTTCTGTATGAAATTCACAGAAATTTCAATAAAAGCAATTGTTTAAAAAAGGAAAACATTGAAAATTAAGTTCATTTTCATGTCATTTATAAATGGTTACAAGAATGTGAATATTATCAAAACCTTTTCTATATTTAAACACACACAATGGGATATATTATTGTAGGAAAAATTGTTTCCCAATGTACCCATCAAAAGATTACAGCAATGCTAAAAAAAAGTCAGTGATTTTCAAAAATGATGGTCTGAAAGCAAGAAACTGAAAAATTGGGAAAAGTAGCATAAGCTTCCATGACCTCATCCTTGACACCATCTTCACAGCATTTCTGGCCACTGGTCTCACCACCTTATCTGCCAGCAGAGGCCAAATGCACATTTCCCACTAGTTTGTATCTCTGTTTAATTTTCTTGTTTTCTTTTTGTTACCCTTCAGCTAGGAAACTTCTCTGTCCATTTTGAAACTCTGGTATTACTGATGAAATTTCTTTTCATGGAAGTAATTACTCCTACTTGCATACAGAGCTTGCTACAAAAGAATAAAGCTTCCTGATGTGTGACTAGTGTTTTTTTTTTTTTTTTTTTTTTTTTTTTTTTTTTTTATAGAAGATTATTTTAATTTGCCTGCATCTAATAGTGCCTCTGTTTGAACATAAACCTTACTGGTCATTGTTGAAGGAATGAAACAAATTTTCAACAAATTATTACTTCTTATGTTTTTTCAGATATTCAAGAAGCATCAATGTCTATTACAGTGATTAAGAATCTAAGTCCATTCCCAACTTAGTGACTTAGATATCATATATTACACTCAAGTATAAGAATACCACATGCACTGTAAGGAACACATGAGATAAAATAAAGTTTGATTTCCCTTACTATATTAAACTTACTGTAGGTGTTATCCACATTAACTAAAATATTCCTGCACATTTGCAATTTAGGTATTTTATTGTAATGTCAGTTAATTCTAATTCAATGTCAGTTAATCATTTTCTGTATTCTTGTTCTTGTAGTTATGTCTGGATACATACTCACTTATAATATACAAATATTATGAAAATTTTAAGGTGTCTTTGATTCACAAACATTTCCCAATTGCGTTTCCCAAATCATATTGTATACTTATTAGTATCAAAGTAACTTTCCCCCAAAATGTATTACTTATTTTAAAAATATATAACTTAATTTTACATTTCAATTAAATAAAATGTTTTTATTCTCTCTCTAACATGGCTTTTCATTTACTTGAAAAAATATTGTTTCCCTTGGCACTTTCATAGGGTTCTCCAAATGTATGAAAGCTCACCTTCAGGGAAAGTGGCTTCCAAGTCAGTTGCAGCTCTATTTCTCCAAATTCTGTGTTGGACGTATGTTTTGTCTTTGGCAGTAGGGTCTTAACTTTCAAGTTCTGAGAGGCCATCAAGGGCTGTGGCAATAGCCTGGACAATTTTGGGAGTCTCTTGGACCACCCTGGCAAACAATTCAAAAGAAGGTATCTCCTGTCTGGCACTTTCTTTTTATGTAGTCTTTAGCTCTACACATGCACACATGTAGAGATAATGTATATATAATTTGTCAGTAGGTTGTTGGACTAATATGATTCCCTTTGGATTTTTAAAATTAGCTAGGCATTATTTATCTCTTTCACTGTCTAACCCTTCCACCATGGTTTCCCCCATTTAAAGTGTCCCCATTTTCCCCATTTCTCCCTTGATATTACCCTTCTTCTCTGGTGCCACCTGTCTTGATCTCTTTCTTTGTCTTTATTTCCAAGATTCCTTCTTTAACCCTCCTTCCCCCTCCCATTTAAATAACCCTATTTTTTATCCATATCTCCCTTAGTAACAACCTGTTCCTACTGTCCTCTCCAAGATTCTTTATTTTCCTTTACCTATGTGGTTCCTTTTCATTATTCTGGTTCCTGTAGTTATGTCTGGATACATACTTACTTATAATGATTTGGTGCTAGGAACCACATATGAGGTTGAACACATGTTGTTTGTTTTTCTGAGTCTGTAATAGTTCACTTAGTATAACAGTTTCTAGGTCCATCCATTTACCTGCAAATTCATGATTTCATCTTTCTTTACTGCTGAGTAGAACTCCATTGTGTAAATGTACCACATTTTCACTATCCATTTGTCAATTAAGGGATACTTAAGTTGCTTCCATCTCTTAGCTATTGTGAAAAGTGCAGCAACAAACATGGATGTACAAGTTTCTCTGCAATAGGATGAGTTCTTTGGGTATATGCCAAGGAGAGGTATAACTGGGTCAAATGGTAGGTTCATTTTTAATATTTTAAGGGTTCTCCACACTGCTTTCCATAGGGGTTGTACAAGTTTGCAATCTCACCAACATTAAATGAGCATTCCCCTTACCCTGCAGCCTCTCCAAGCATTGCTATCATTTTTTTCTCTTGATCTTAGCCAGTCTGACTGGAGTAAGATTAAATCCTAAAATGGTTTTAATTTGGATTTTCCTAATTACTAATTATGTTGAACATCTTTAAAGATGCTTTTTAGCCATCTTTCTTTCTTTCTTTTTTT
This sequence comes from Nannospalax galili, assembly GCF_000622305.1. Lineage (NCBI taxonomy): Eukaryota > Metazoa > Chordata > Mammalia > Rodentia > Spalacidae > Nannospalax > Nannospalax galili. The sequence continues at coordinate 1,246,641 of NW_008349353.1, forward strand.
TTGAGAACTCTGTTCAGCTCCTTAGCTGGCCTTTTAATTGGATTACTTGCTTTCTTAATTCTTTGTTTTTTGAATTCTTTATGTATTCTGCATGTTAAACCAATGTCAGATTTGTCACTGGTGAAGGTTTTCTTCCACTGTGTGGGTTTTCTCTTCATTTCCCTGTTTGCTTCTTTTGGTGTACAAAAGCATTTTAGTTTAATGAGGTTCCATTTGTTGGTTATTCATCTTATTCCCTGAGCAATTGATGTGCAGTTTAGAAAATCCTTTCCTGTATCTATATCTTGTAGGTTATTGCCAATGTTTTCTTCTAACAATTTCAAATTTGCAGGCTTCAAGTTGAAGACTTTGATCCATTTGTAGTTGACTTTTGTGCAAGGTGAAAGACAAGGGTATAATTTCATTCTTTTTACAGGTAGGAATCCAATTTTCCCAGCAACATTTGCTGAAGATGCTTTCTTTCCTCCAGTGAATGTTCTTTGCCAATTTTCAAATATCAGGTGGCTGAAATTGCATGTACCCATATTTGGGTCTTCAATTTTGTTCCATTGATATGTGGGTCTATTTTTGTGCCAGGACCATGATGTTTTTATGACTATAGCTCTCCAATGATCCAGCACCAGCTTCAAGACCAAATAACCACATCAGTGGCCAGCACAGCATATGTCATTGGTTCAGTAGTGGTACTTTTATCTTGGGGGCCATCAACAGCTACCTAAATTGACTGAAATCCCACTTAAAGGGAGGAAACTCAAGTGAGGTACTGTATGTAACATAACCTAATACACATGGCCAGAGTGTTCATTGATCTTAGAGAAAACCCAAAAATTCTCATATTGCTAGACTAATGTGATTCCTTACTATGTGCAAAATATGTATCCTCATATTTACAGACAAATACCCCAATCACCACAAATTAAAGAAGCTCAGTTTGCACCAGTCAGAGATTAATAACAAGTTCCACAACTGGTCACACATGGACATGGTCAATGAATTGCTCAGGCCTAAGAGACACATCTGCAATGTAACCTCTAAGATTCATGGAACATAGACCAGAGATAAATAAGAGGACACTAAGGAATCAGTTCTCAGTAATGAAGCTCCCTCATGCAGCAGAGGGCCAGGAACACAAAAGGTCACAATTGGCCAAATTATATAGATCAAGTCTGCTAAATAATGGTCCTTGGACAGGACCCCTTTATTAAACTTCACCCACCCAAGGCTCAGGGACCATAGTGGAAAAGGGGATAGAAAGTTTGTAAGAGCCAGGGAGGATGTGCATGACCAAATGGAAACAGAGTTCTACAAGCTCCTGGGAACTTGCTTATATGATTCTGTGGCATAGGTGTCAGCATACACAAGTCCCATGCAAACTCAGGCAGACAATAATCCAGCATAGAACTTGGATAATGAACAGCAGACCCCAATCTTATCTAAGGGAATGTGAACAACTGATTCATGCTAGATGAAGAAGAGCTGATCTTCTAAAACAAGGAACTCTACATAGGCTAACTGTACTCAGCAGATGAACTTGCAGTGGGGAATGGCTGAGGACACTGACAACACAGTGGCCAGTAACAGGGATGACAGAGTATATGGGATCCAGTCTTGGGGAGCCTATGGGAGTGTGCCAGTGGGGACAGGACTATAACAATGATTTAAATAGTTGAGATGTTCTGTATGAAATACAAAAAAATCAATAAAAATTTAAAATAAAAATAAAATTTTTTAATACCTTGAGAATTCCATTCAATGTATCATGCTCCTCTACCTCCCTACCCAACCATCAGCAATGGCAGTAGTCTTTAATATCTGTGTGTCTACTGTGTGGTACCCACTGCCCAACATCTCAAAGGCAAGTTATCCATTCCTGGTACTGAATTTTTTATGCTATGATGAGGTGAGCAGTTGGAGTTGTGTCCCGCATTTTAACTCCATTTAAACTTTTATCAGGTTATGAAAAACACAATATGCCAATTTATTTTGTTTTTAATTTTTTGAGAATTTTATTGAATTCTTGAAAATTTCATACAATACATTTTGTTCATATTTAGATCCACTCCCATATCTGTACCCCATTTACACTCCATCATTTCATGTACTATCCATCTATACATCTATCAGTCTGTGTATATATCTTGCTATCTATGATCTTCTTAATCATCATCTAGCCATGTATCCATTACCTATCATCTATCTGATTAACATTTATTAAGTCCTATTGAGTCAAATTTGTAACCACTAATTTGCGGTGGGTTCAACCACAGATGGCTGATAGCTAAACTCTTTTTAAAAACCTGTGTATATTTTAGCGAGCTTCTGGAGTAATAGATTTCCATATTAAATTTATATGCTTTTTAGTGTTAGTTATCTCTTCCCATATTTCTTCCTCTACCCTGCCCTCCCATTCCTCACTCTATTTAATTCATTACTTTCGCATTCTCCCTTACTCCTTCTTCACATCACTGTATTCTAGCCATCTCTCTTCACTTGAAAGATACCACCTCTCCCATGATCGTTTGCTAGTTTCATAACAGTTTTGGGTAATAAAAATAAAACACATATCAAAATTTACAAAGCTGTCTTTCCACTTATGAGAGAAAATATATAATTTTCTTTATAAGTTCAGGCTCCCTTACTGAAGAGGTTATATCCAGCTCCATCCATTTATTGGCTAATTTCATAATTTCATTTTTTTAAAGTTGAGTATTTTTTAAAAGATTTATCTTTATTTTTATGTATGTGTGCATACAATTATATGTATATGAGATTGCCCTCTGTCATCAGAATTGGGTGTTGGATCTCCTGGAGTTGCACCTGCTATGAGCTACCCAAATAAGTCTTCAAAACTAAGTTTAGATTGTCCGGAAAAGCAGAAGGTACTCAACTGCTTTGCCATATTTCCAACCCCTATATTTTATTTATTTATTTAGTATTTATTTATTTATTTATTTATTTATTTATTTATTTATTTAGAGACAGGATGACACTATGTAGTCCTGACCAGCTTGAAATTTGTTAAACAGACCAGGCTGACTTTGAATTCAAAGAGTTCTGCCTGCTTCCACCTCCTGTGTGTTAGAATTGAAGTTCTGTATCACCAGATGCCTAGCTATTCCATTCCTTCCATAATTTCACTGGAAAATATTTTTAGATAAAGAAATAAAATGAGTATGTTTTATTGTGCAGTAATTGAAAATAGTGAATTTTAATATCATATTTTATCTCTGGATTTAAATTAACAAATATATACCATGTTTATGTACTTCATTTTGTTATACATTTTTCTATGACCAAATACATTAAAATAAAGTCTAAATTTTCAGACACATTGTCTGCATGTCATTTTAGAGTATAATATTCTTCCAATTATGAGTAATTTGAAATGGTGAAAATAATGCTTTCTCCTTTGGTAAAAGTCCTCATGTCTGTAATCAGTTTAATATTAAGAAGGTTAACCCACCAAATCATGTTTTAAATGAATTATAAATTTTAAAACATGTAGAAATACCTCTACACTTCTTCTTAAATGCAACTGTACATGTTTGTAAACAAGAAACAATACCAAAAAAGTGATGTGGGAGATTAAAGGGAAATAACAAAGAAGACCTATTTCCATTGCACAAAAAGAAAAAGTAGGAAACTAATCGACTCTTTCAATGTTGAATAGAAAGCGTGTCACATTTTCTAAAGCTCTCTGGTACATTTGGTACAGTAATCTCTGTCGAGGGGCAAATTGGCTTTCCTTTTACAGACCATTACCAGCCACAATTCAACCAATGGGACTTCAGAGAAAATACTTATAGAATCGTCTCTGAGTTCTGGCTGTGATTTGTGTTGAGACTGTGAAAAAGCTGAACAAAAAGTTACTGAATAAGTGCTACTTTTGAATGTAATTTATCTTCATTTAAAGTGGTAATTTTAAAAAGCCCAATAAATGAAATTACTTTTCTAAATATCCAGTTGTAAATTAGTACAGATACTATGAATTGTTTTTACACCTGAAGAATCTTAAAAATATTCATTGCCTTCATGTGATAAATTTGTCAATAGAATTTTTCAATAAATTTTCTTGATGTTAATTTTATATCAAAACATGTTTATTATAAGTATATTATAGTAAATCAATACTGTATTTATATTAAATTATACAAAAAACATTAATGATTATTAAAAATAACATTTATGGATGCAGAGAAATAGCTCATATGGCAAAATGCTTGCAATGAAATCATGTAGAACTGAGTTCTATCTCAGCACTTACATAAAAAGATTAATTCTGACATGTTGGTATGTTCTGGTAATCTCAGCACTAGGAGACCGCTGGGCTTCACTGGTGAACCCGCTTTGCCTAATTGGCGAGATCCAAATCCTAAAGAGAGATCATGTCTCAAAAAAAGAAAACAATACAATAAAGAAACAAACAACAAAAACCAAGATGAACCTGAAGAACAACACCTGAGATTACCTCTACACACAGGTGTATACCTATGTGCACCTACCATACTCCACAATACACACTAAACACACACACACAAACACACATGCACACACACATATACACTCTCATACACATTAGCATACAGATCTAAATGAAAACACAAAATATATTTCCAAGATTTGATGACTATACATTATATATATATTACATATGATAATTATACATTATATATTATATATATTTATAATATTTACCACACTGTACTCTATAAGTACGTGGAAGTACACATATTATAATTAAATACACAATAAAAATATTAATTACATCAATGACTCTTGAACTTATGTGCCTCGTATTGCTAGCCCTATTTTCAAACTCATACATACTTTGGTAGTAGAGTGTATGTCCACAGCTTGCTCAAAAGTACTAAGATCTCGTCAGTCATGTTGATTCCACAATACCCTCATATTCACATATCCAGGGTAATTCCCGCAGTCTTTCCATTCTTTTAATTCCTAATGTTGGAAACCTATAAGCAAGGTCCCAGGAGCCTCTTTCCATATGCTCAAGCACCAGGAGGTTCTTAGAATCTTTATGCCCTCTCTTTACCAATAGTCCCCGAGCCCTGGGTAGGTAAAGATTAATATAGCAGTCCTCTCCAAGGCCCCACATTCTGCAGACTCATTCTCTACAATTTGGCCATATGTGGCCCTTTGTTTTCATTGCCCTCTGTTTCATGAGTGAGCTTCATTGATGAGAGTTGAGAGATGCATTAGTACTCTTTTTCCACTTGCTCCACTATGTTCTGTGAACCTTAGGTATACAGGTTCCATTGTAGATGCTGACAGCATGGACAAGATTTATGCAAACTCACGAAAATTCCGGGGTACAACTGTAGAAATTGGCTACAGGCCGCAATCTTAGCAGAACTATTGGATTAGTGCTGGATAGGGAGAGCTGCTCTTCTTCAAATAAGTATCTTTAGACAGGCTGACTAGATGCCAGTGAATGAATTTCCACTTAGGAACCTCTGGCAACACTAACTTGAAACAAAAGGCATTAACATAAGTGACAGAATGGATGAAATCCAACGGGGGGGGGGTCTGTGAGAGAATGTAAGTAGGGAAGAGGGTACAAAGATGATTAAGATGCTGTGTATGAAATACACAAAAATTAAATTAAAAATATGCAGAAAGAAACCCACAATAACACATACAAACTTAAAAACCACTCCTCCCATATCTTTTCCCATAATGTCCAAACCAAAGGTAGCAGTTACTCTTTTTAAAAGTACAAGTTTCTACAACTGGAATGAATCGTTATCAATGTTTATATATTTCCTTGATTCCATTTTCTTCCCATAATAAAATTTTAATCAAGAAGATATAGACAAAAATAAATCTTTTTTTGTCATGTAATACTGACAATACTAAAAGAACACTCTGTTCCACTGTTAATATATGGCCCCTATGCATGTCTTTACACTCACTTCTTAACACTTCCCTTCTTTTCTTCCTTCCCCTTTAGTGAAACAAAACTCTTCTCACTTTCCATCCTTGTTCTTCACACTGTCTGAAAGGAAGGGACCAGAGCTTCTTGCAGCTTGTTCCAACTAGACATTCAAATATTAGCCCAAGACTTTCAGGATCAGCCAATGTAAAAAATATTTTTATATTTTCTGTTTTGTTACACATATCAATTACACTAATTATTCACACCTAAATTTCCTTCACAGATTATTTCAGGATCTGAAATTCATTATAGTTATACATATTCATATGTGTGTACATATATGTATATACATATTACATATTATGTGTATGTGCATATACATATAACAATAATTAAAGAAGAGGTCATATGTATATA
>NW_008349353.1:1252963-1254941 GCF_000622305.1 Nannospalax galili
ATGTGAATAATTGACTGGTCTCTACCTATTCATTTGCAAGACTGAACTGAGAAGCTTAGTGTCATACATTACAACTACAGAAACATTCGCAGGTATATAAAAACTTTAAATTTTGGATGATTGATTGATACTTATTTAGCAAGAAGTTGTTATGCATTTTAATAACATTAAGTGTAAGAAGAATAGGTAAAAAATCTTGAGTCATTGAAACATGCATAAATTTAGGTTGATAAAAATTGTAGGAATAGGCCAGGCATGGTGGCACACGCCCTTAATCCCAGCACTTGGGAGGCAGAGACAGGTAGATCTCTGTAAGTTCAAGGCCAGCCTGGTCTACATAGTGAGTTCCAGGCCAGCTGGGGGTACAGGGAGATCCTGTCTCCAAAACACCAAAAAAAAAAAAAAATTGAAAGATTAATGTAGTACAAAAATTAATCACATTAAATTTATGATTTAATTATTTGCATGTAAGTATGCTTGAAATTAGATTTTTTCATAAAGAAAAGAGAGAAATGACAGTGTTTTAAGTAAAATAGCACAATCAAGGATGCATTTAAAATAAATAGCACTTTAAAAGGTTAAAAAAATACAAGGGGACTTGGAAACTAAATTTTTTTTTTGTAAAGGATGAGTGCGAAATAACTGATATTTGCTGCACTAGCTCAATATTCTATTAGATCCTTGGAAGCTACAACTTGTTACTGCAAGGACTTTATATTCTCTTTTAAGTAGTGGCTTTTCAACTTCTGTGCATGTGCTTTCATTTTGACGCTATCCAAAATTTTAGTATGAAAAGATTATCTACAGAATATGGTAATATTTTCCCTTTTTTTTCTTTAAAATTTAACTTTGTCAGACACAGAAAAAGTAAGATTAATATAAAGAAATCAAGCATCATCTATTCCCATTCAGCTTCCTTAAACTTTCTTCATATTTTCTTCATTTTTTCTTATTTACATATTTTCTAAAATTATTTGAGCATAATTAAACAATATCCTTTTTCTTTACCAATAACTGTTACCAGCTATATATTTCCCCAAAGCAAATATTTTCTTTTATAACAAAAGTACAGTTATGAATATACTACAGTTTAATTATTGTTCCTCTGTCCTTTTTCAGTAATAGCTTAGAAAAATTATAATTCTGAGTCATGAAGTTCTACAGTATAGCTTAGTTTCCTTTTATACTCTTTCCTAGTATACTCTTTCTCAAGGTATGTTGTTATGATATTTTGTGATTAGATATATTTATGGTTTCATAGCAAGAATGCCACAGAAAGTGATATTGTATTGGTAGTGCATTGTATCAGTTGACACATTATTTTAATCTCTTTCCACTATTACATATGTAGGTAGCTACCTCTATGTAAGTAAATATCTTCTATCAAACTATAACTCATGATTTTATGATCTAGTGTGGTACTTGTTTGGGTCTATTGTGATTATGCTTGTTATCTGATAGTTATTTTTGAATTTTGGAATACTTTCAGTTCAATGGCAACCTAATAGTGTAATAAATATCTTCCCTTTTCTTCATTTATATCAAATATGCACTCATTAAATCTTTTTATTTCACTGTTCCATAGTACTGCTTATTCTGTCCAAACTATTGAATATTTGGTATGTAGATCTCTCATCAAAGTGCTGCACATCCTTCTGCTATTTACTATCCTTCTTTCTTAATCAATTGCTTTTCCATTGAATCATGGCTACTTTTAGTGATGATTGGTATGTACAGTTATCATCTGTACCCTAGTTGTAGTCAATATAATTGATGTTTTAATGTTTCTAAGTACTCTCTATGGTTTTAAATAACATAAATGTCCACATGTTTAATTATATATGAGCTCATGTGTAAATAATATGTTTTACCCCAAACTATAATTTATTAAATAGATATGTCTATTTAAAACAACACATTGTTGTTTGCAATCACTGTCTCCTTAGAAAATTTGTAAACATATTATTTCTATAATGGA
>NW_008349353.1:1255378-1264495 GCF_000622305.1 Nannospalax galili
TATTGTGTTTCACTATTGAACATGGATAGATAGTATTGGACATTGTAGTAGTTTCTTGAATTTTTAATAGCATGAATTGAATCAGCCATTATTGATTTTAAAATTTTTCTGGACATGTTGTGGGATTTATTTAATGTGGCTCTATGTTACTTTTTTCTCATCCCTCAAACATTTAGCCTGAACAATTAAACAAACAAAATTTAAATGAATTTTGCTTAAAAAATTGAAAAATGCACTTTTAAAAGGCTTATGAGGAGGTGGTAAGTGGTTCTTTCAATAATTTCCTTACACACTCAATCAGAAATTTTTGAAAGCAGGTAAAATTTTGGAATACAATGTTTCTCTCCACTGTTTTATGTTATACATGAACAATGTATACAAAAGTATGGTGAAAACACACAAGCAAATGTGTATTTGTGGTAATTTCATTAATAATGATCACATCAATGCATTTTTGATGTTTTTTATGTCAAATATTATTTAGAGCATAATACATTAAGTTCATAGTATATTATGCATTTATATAGACCCCTTTTAAAACAACAAATGTTGGAAAAGTACAGTTGTATTTAAATGTTTCTACTGTGAATTGTACTACTTCGAATGAGGGCTAACAATGGACCTTGAAAAAATATGATCATTAAACATAATTATAAAGTGACTTCTGGAGTAGCTAAAGAGAATGAAGTCAGATATATGGACAGAAGTTGAAGATAAAATCAAGTAAGAGAAGGAAGCAAAATCTGTACTAAAGTATTGTGAGCCATGGCCCATATGGTATTAGAAATCTCCCAGACTAACTTATCCACCACCATCTGATCCAATGCATGAGTAGAGGTACCTGTGCATAGTGTTCAGAGAAATATACTCTATGTATCATCTAACATGGGGATTATAAAAAACAAACTATATATATATATGTACAAATTATAATTCCAATATTAATTACACAAAAGATGATATATCTTGAAAACTGAAATGCAGTGTCTAGACAAGTGCATTTACAAATAATATGTCACATATTAGAGTTTGTAATATATTATTGTATTTATATAGTATTTTATTAGTCACTTTACTGTTGCTGTGATAGAAACACTGACCCAAGCAATTTATAGAAGGAAGAGTTCATTTGAGCTTGTTTCTAGGGGAATTACACTCTGTCATGGCAGGGAGATATGGTGGCTGGAGGTGGCTGGAGTAGAAGCAAGAGAAAGTGAAGCTCTCACATCATCATGCAGGCACAGGAAGCAAGAGAGCAAATGGAGATCTGGAAGGCTTAAGAATTCTTTGAGCCCACCCCAAGTGACATGCTTCCTCCAGGATAGCCACACCTTCTAAAACCTCCCAAAACCACCATCATCTGGGGACAAAATGTCCAAATACTTGGAGCCTATGGGGGACATTTTCATTCAAACCATCACAAGTATTGTTTTAAAACCAGTGTTAGAGATGAAGAGAAAAAGCAGTAGAAGGTTTTAAACACTTTCTAAAGAACAACTGAGTTATTTCAATTCAAGTATAATGCTTTCTATAGTCTTCTTTAGCTTTCTGTAAACAAGGTGAATACCAAGACATGAATTTCAGATGACCGGAAATGACATTTTAAATGTGTGATTTCTATGACAATAATGTAATTAATTTTAATAATCCTTTCAACTTTAAGGATACATGGACAGTATTTAAAAAACTAAAACAATTTTATTGATGACTAAGCTAATATTAGTATTCTAAGAAAATTTAAGAAAGAACCAACTTCAGCGAGACTGAAATACAATTCGAGGGCAGTTAAAGGTTACCCATTCATGCAGAATTGATGAAGGATCTTGAGATTGAAGACAATCTTCACAGATTAATCAGGGAAAGATAAAATGGAGTTTTAGAAATTTGAACCAATCTAGAATGGCAACATATCCACATGTAAGTAAATGCCATGATGAAATCCACGATTCTCCTTACTTAGTAATACAACCACACACACACACACACACACACATACACACACACACACACACACACACAAAGGTGGCAATTGATGATTAATGTAGAATAATAGAAACTAAAAGTTTAAAACCTAAAATAATAAAATAATACAAGTATTTGACAGAACATTCAGAATATTGAAATTTTATACCAAAGACTTTCTAACACAACTTAAACAATGATAAAAATTAATACATAGTTCATGATCTCAAAAATAATAAAATATTGAAAAAAATAAATGTAGCTTTTTGTGGCTACTACCATTTAGCAAGGAACTAAATTAAAAGGAGAAATGGAAATATATAGTATATGATAGTTCAAAAAGAAAATTGTTACAAAATTAGAATGTAATTAGAATTGTTTTATATAAAAATTAATATGTCTCAAAGCATGTGGTTTACAAGTGAAGCCAGAATTAGAAGTAAAGTTACAACCTTAAACATTTATTTTACTGAAGTATAGGATGAAGTTCTTTCATTAACTTTGTATTTATTTAAATAAATAATAGAATTAGACAAGCAACTAACTCAAAGAATGTAACAATAAAAGAAAACACAAAATTTCATACAATAAAATTATTATCAAATATATTCACTTAACCAGGCAAAATTAGGTACTCTGAAAGTAAGAATGAATCAGTAAATCACTGTCAAGAAGAGACTTGAAAAACCAGAAGGATGTCTTGAAGAATATCAGGAAAGAAAAATATTTTGAATGTGTACATGGTCTAAAGTGACTGAAAATAATTTTAGACCATCATATTAAGCCAGGATTTTGAAGTTTCTTCAGAAAGGGTGAAAATATTAGGCTTCAGAATTTTTTTGAATAGATGTTGAATGTTAGGAGAATTTACTAAAACAGGAAAGAGTAGTTGGGGGCCTAATTAAAACTTCTATTAGTTTATGTGGCAAAGAGTAAAATTCTGAATTGGTGTTAAATGTATGAATGGTGAAAACAGAAACTGAAACAAAGAACAATAAAAATCATATGAAATATTTTAACTTTCTTTCAACATGCCCTAATATCTATTATTCCAGATAATTATGCTGGAATTAGACAGAGAGAGAAAGAGACAGAAAGGGGAGAGAGAGAGAGAGAGAGAGAGAGAGAGAGAGAGAGAGAGAGAGAGAGAGAGAATGAATTAATAATTTGGAGAATAGTCAGTTTTGGAACCTGAGGAATAAAAGGTGTTTGTAGCCAGGGTGACCTAAGCAACTGAGAATGAGTTTATGAGGTTTGGATCTTTACATTTCTAACTAAAGCAGTTTGAATTAGAAACCCTGCTTCCATCAACAGTGATTCAATAGTAAGACTTTGTCAGGACAGTTTAGATGTGGATGGATTCATTTCTATGTGAATCTGTTTGCTGCATAGCTAGCACCAAGGAGTAAGAGAACACAAGTTGTTGGCTACTATGAAAGTTGGTGCCATCACACAATAACCAATTGCTTAACACTAAAAAAATACAGGGTTGTGGAAGAAATCTAGAGATTTCTGAACTAAAATGACAAGAAACAAAAGAGACTAAAAGGAAATGAGAATAAACTCTCTGAGGAGCAGAATGTGATAATGATGGCTCAGAGAAAAGAATGTAATGATCTCATGTATCAAGTTAACTGCCCATGTATGAGAGGATAAGCTCAGAAATTCTAGTAGTGTTTAGTGATGAATTTAAACCAACTTCAAAAGCTAATATAAAAGCTTGGTTCATGTTTAGAAAAAGTAGAAAAGGGAGTTGAAAATTTATCATACTTTTTTGTTTGAATGTTAGCATCATGTGGGAAGACTATAGATGATTGAGCTTTGATCTAAATGATCAATGTTCTATGCTTTTCTTAGGATGTGAATTTAACTGGAAATTCTATGTATGTTTTTTAATAACATTTTTTTATGTTTGTTACTAAAATTTTGAAGAGAAGTCTGGTTTACATGCTGAAAAGTCTCAGTGTATTGGGACTCTTTGCCTTCTATTTTACATATGTAGAGCTGCTGTAACAATAGGAAATTTTGTAACAAACTGGGTGGTATGCAAAAAGATAAATTTGTTGTTTCACAATTTTAGAGGTGTGAAGTTCAAACTCAAGGTGTTGACAGTGTCATTCTGCTTCCACAGGGGGACCCTTCCTTGTCTCTTCTAGCTTCAGTAAACAGGTATTTATTTCATTGTGATAGGATATTTTTAACCTCAGATTGATCTGCACATTTTACATTTACTTTGTCACAGTATCTTTTTCTAGCAAAATGTTTATCCTTACATGAACATTGATCATACTGCCCACTTCAGTATGACATAATATTTTCTTATATTACAACTATAATCTTATTATTATCTTATATTACAACTCTATAATCTTATATTACAACTGCAGTCAAGTCACTGCCAATCTTGTTCCCTTAATGAGGCACTAGGAATTTGGATTCAGATTATTATTTTGAGGGAACAATGTATTTCATAATATCTAAGCGTTAGGTCTTATGCCAATAGTCAAGAGAGTTTTCTTTTAGACATTCTTTTGCAGCTTCATATATTTTCAAGTTACTTCAACTTCTGTTCCCTTTATTTATTTATTTTTGCTGTAGCAATATATTGGGACTCATTTCTCTGAACTTTATGTGTTGCCTAAAGGTTTTGCTGAGAACCAACTAAATCAATTCAAAGAGTTAGCAAGAAACCCCATATGAGACCAGATTTGGTCTATTCTTTGAAGCTCAATATTTAGTGACCTTTGACAACAGATTTTTATCTGACATTGATTAGATCTCTCAACACAGAATATCTCAAAAATTTCTCATGTTCTACTTTCCTTTATACTGCCATTTGGTCAATAATTTTTTCATCTCACTTCTCTCTTCAAGTAGCACATTAAACATAACCTATTATACCAATGAACATTAAAACCACATTGTCATTAATATACAACTTATTTCCACTGCTTTAGGCAATGTTCACAAGTGATTCCCTGTTGCAAAAACGATGTGCTTCCCAATGTTTTATGACATTAAATCAGTGACCTCCTGAATATTTTATATATTGTGTATATAATACTTACTGATTATCCTGTAAAAAGCAGAAAGCAAAAGTTTTGTCTCTTTCATTTACATGTTATCTGGAGTCAGAAATGGCCTTATTTCAAATATCTTTTGGATTCAAGTCATTCTCTATATTCACCTATACCTTTTACAGCAGTAAGGAAAGATGACGCCTTGATACTACAATGTTTTGCTTGATGTACAAGGGATATTTTTTGTTCAGTTAATTTAACCAATAATGTCTTTCTTTTTACATAGTTTATGCATGATAGATTTCTATTTGCATGTAAGTACAGCAATAACTGAAAATGAAATAGTTAAGTAAACATTTTATATAGTTATAAATCAATTTTAAGGAATAATAATTAAGAAGTTTTGCTGTATATCGGCTTGTAAGGGCCCAGACCTTCAGAGACTGCCTGACATCACATATACTTCCCTGCTGACTATTAGGAACCAGGATTCCCATTTTGCATCTCTTCTCCTTGGAGCTTGGCATTATTCCATCTGAGGATTCTGAAGTGGTTCTAACTAGCCAGTACTGCTTGACCTTCAGGAGAGCTCCTGAATAGCCTGACTGGAGCCATCTGGTCCCTCCAATATAAAATCAAAAGACAAAACCTGAAGCCTAGACAAATCAGCTTTTCATAACCAATCAGAGAACAACCAAGGTACATCAATAATACAAAAAGAATCAAACTTCAACTCAACAAAGGAAAGTTTGAGCTTCATACCAGAATCACAAGTAACAAAAGAAATCCATATGTCAAAATCACATTGAAAAAAAATATTTAAAACCAAAATAATATGTCCTCACCAAACACCACCAGTCTTATAGAAGAGTTTTGTAGTGAGAATCCCTAAAGATAACCCATGAAACAGAATTTAAAAGAGCAATCAAAAACATGATCAGTTCTAATAGTGATAGTAATTTATGAATATTTAGGCACATTTCCTTAAGATGACAAGAAAAGACCTATAAAAATATAAAAAGGGAGACTCAAGACTTTGGTCATTAAAGATAGCTTGTTCTTTGATTTTAAATAGAATTATTTACTTGTTGCTCTAGTCCCTGACCCTTACATGTAAAAAGAATTTTTGATACCAATAAAAAAACAATATACATAAAATACGTTCTTTGGTTCTTTGTACTTGCCCCATTTAAAAAGTGAAAATAAATAATCTCACTGGTTTTGAAATAAAAATATACCTTTTCAGCTTTGAAAGTGTAGCAGAACAGAAATAAGTAGTGAAAATGTCATATTTTAAATGCTGATTATCAGACAAATTTAATCTCCTTAGTGTTTATAATGAATTACAGCCTTCAACCTGTGTGGCCAGAGCAATGGAATTGCTAATCAGGGAGTCATAACTATTTGGCTTTGGAAGGTATCCCAGGGATCTTGGGTCAGAAAGTGTGGCCTGTTACTGCACTGAGGTCCAGAATGTTTTATTTTACTGGTGTAGACAGGCGTGCATTCATGTATTTGTAAAATCAGCAATTTTTCAAGTAGTGTTGTAGCAGGAAGCCTCCAAAGATGGCGGTAGACCCAGAGCCCTGGGATTCAGTGAGAATTCACTTCACTTCTTGGTCCACAAATAGCTCACCAAAAGGAGCTCACCCCTCCATACCCTGCTTGTGAGCCAAGTGACTACTGACAGACTGCATGGCGTGGACCAATCAGAAAACAATGCACTGACTAAAGGGACTTGGGGGAGGAGAAAAGGGAAATATAAGACCTGCCCCTTCCTCAATTAAAGGAGCCTGCAGTACCTTGCCTAGTGCTTACTTTTACCTGACTCCTGGGGTCTGTGTGTGTCGTGACTACGCTCCTCTTGCCCCGCCCAATCGGCAGGGGACCCCATCCAGGTTAGGGTCTTCACAGCTGGCCTGAGGAGGACCCACAACACCTGGTGCCTGAACAGGGACCCATGCCCATGGTGATGGCGACACCCAGAACCTCGGTTTGTTTGGTAAGTAGGCCCCTGAATTTGTCTGTTTCTCCGGCTGCTCGAGGGTAAGTGAGTGGCCCCCACCTCTTTCCCCTCCACCCTGTCTGTTATCTTTATTGTTGGACTAGTTTGTTAGATCAGGGCGGCATACTCCACCACGTGGTCCCAAAGCTCATGTCAGCACCTCCCCCCCTCTCGGTTCATCCCGGTGAGCTCACATAAGGGCTGACCCACCCCGAACTCAGAGCCCAGGCTTCATGTCACCCTGTTGCCTGTCCCAGAGACACCATGTGAGCATACAGCTGGAGTTGTCATGGCCTCCAGAAGTCCCTCATTGAGCACAAGACATTTGGATCCGACACATCTTTACAAGTCAGGACGGTTTACATCCGAGTGGCTCACAGTGCTTCTTTGCTTCCTTTGTGGCCTCTTGCTAGTCACCCTCATCTTCTACTTTTGTGGTGAATTCCGCTTCACAAGACCCTCCCACAATGGGAAATTTACCACCACAATGCAGGGAACCACAAACGGCAGAACTCAAGGTGCTCCTTAAAACCAGAGGGTTGAAAGTAAAACCAAAAGATATCGAACACTTTTGGGATGAAGCCACTAATTTAGCTTTGTGGGTCTCCCCTGAAAACATGTGGGACCCTGACATGTTGGATACAGGTCCTCTTCCTGGCCCAAAAAAGGGAGGTCATGTCAGGGATCACTCCCCTTGCATCGTTCATACCGATCCTCCTAGCCATCATTGCCAGCCTTAAATCCTCCTCTCCTGATGAAGTCATCTCAGCCCACAACAAACACTGCCGGGAGCAATCTAGTGTAGATCTGGCTATTACACTGACCCCAGACCTCCTGGACAGAGAGGTGGATGCAGCATCTGCGCCCACTTCCAATAAGGAAGGAGATCCTTTGCCTATATCTCAGGATACTCTCCCAGAGTTACCATGCCCAGAAATTCCCCTGCCCCATTACCCATTGAAGGAGTTACTCTCTCCCTCCCCAATAACCATCCTGCCCCTTCACCTGCTACCATGCCCCTCCATCCTAGGCTGCCCTCCTTAAACCCTCACCTGCCTTTGTCCACATTTCTGGTTAACATCAGCCCGATGTGGCGCAGCATCCATGGCTGCCCACCCCATTTGCTGACCTTGTTCTTATCTATAAGGAAGCTGAGCAATTGGGCCCTGACTCCCCATATTTTGAACAGGTTCTTTGCCAGTGGTCCTTACATTTACAAACCCAATATGATTGGTATAAGTTACTAAAGGCAGTCTTAGAACCCTTAGTCTTTCTAAACTGGAGCACAGCCCATGACAATCAGGCTGAAAACCAGGCACACCTAAATCTGCAATATGGCCTCAGCATTATGTTGGACATGCTCACAGGACGGGAGAATATACTGACCCCATCTCCCAGTCTACTATTGGCCTCCCTGCCTATTTTCAACAAGTTTCTGACTTGGCCTTTAAGGCCCTTAAATGTTGTTCCCCCCCGTGATCCACAAGTCTTTTTCCGTAATTTGATTCGACAGCCTGGGAGTCATTCATGGACTTACTTAGGCAGTAGAGCAGAGGGTGGAGTCTAGACCCACCCAAGAGGTTCTTATCAAACAATTAACTTGGAAGGGACTAAACATTCCTACTGTAATGCTATCGCTCCTGTCCGCAATGATAACATTCACAAATGGGTACTCGCTACTAGAGACTTAGACATAGGATGGCCCCTAATGAGGCTTTGACTGCCTCCTTGGAGACTCTTTTGTTGCAAGGAAAACCCACCCACTTTGGTGCATGGGAAGGCTGCTGGAACTGTGGGGGGCTTGGCCACTTTCATAGCCACTGCCCAAGAGGTTCTGCCTCCCCCAAGACTCGCTGCCCCAAGTGCAAAAAAGGGTTCCATTGGGCTAAAGACTGTAAGTCACAGCCTCAACCGGACTCAGCTCCTTTAAACTCCACCCTCCACCTCCCTCATCCCCACCCACAAGAGGGGAAACGAGACAGATATTATGGACTCTCCCAATCCTCAACCACTCCCCACTAATGACCCTGTTATACTCTTGCCCTTATCGCTTCATTCCCCAGCCTACCCCACCCTCTATTCAACTAATTCTACACTTGGCCTCCCCACCATGGACTCAGTTTCTTCCTA
>NW_008349353.1:1264779-1273619 GCF_000622305.1 Nannospalax galili
GTTGTCGAACAGTTGAGGCTTGGCCACATGGAGCCCTCTCTCAGTAAACATAATACCCCAATATTTGTTATTAAAAAGAAATCTGGAAATACAGACTCCTCCAAGATCTTAGAGCAGTCAATACCCAGATGGAAGAGATGGGCTCACTACAAGTGGGCTTACCACACCCTACAGCTATCCCCCCATCCCATCATATCATAGTACTTGATATCCAAGATTGTTTCTTCCAAATCCCCCTAGCAGAACAAGATAGACCTCACTTTGCCTTCACAGTATGGGAGCCCAACTTTCAAAGAACAGCCAAGAGATACCAATGGATGGTACTACCACAGGGTATGAAAAATAGCACCACAATCTGTCAATTATATGTTAATAAGGCCTTAACCAACATCCCCAAGGAACTAATTGTCATCCATTCTATGAACGACATCCTGCTAGCACACTAATCTCACAATACTTTACAGGCTGCAATACCCAGTCTGCTTGCCAATTTAGAATGTCTAGGTCTCCACGTTGCATGAGACAAGTTAAAATATATCCAACCTTTCACATTCCTTGGCTACCATATAGATACTGTAATTAAACTGCTTAACCCTTTCGTCTTGCAAAAACTATATACCTTGACTGAACTCCAAGAACTCTGTGGGACTATAAACTGGCTCAAACAATTTATACCAGTCCCTGACTTGGAATTCCAGGCCTTGTTCTCCCTGCTGGAAGGCCATAATTCACCAACTTCAAGGATCCCCCTCACCCAGTCAGCTAAGGATCTTCTTAATAAGATAGATCATATACTCTGGACTATGTCACTCCAACATCATGACCCAGCAGAACCATTACTGGCCTTGATCCTCTGGACTAAAAATGGTGTCTTGTGAGTGCTATGGCAGCAAGACCCCCTGGTGTGGATCCACCTGGCTACCTCTGACCTACTTAGCTCTAAGTATGATATTGCCTTCAAGTTAACAATTAAGGCCGAACAAACAGCCAGGCGTATATTCGGAAAGGAACCTGACAAAATTATACTGCCCTTTCCTCTTAAGCATTCCCAAACATTATGGGCAGACTCTGGCTTTCCAACTAATGATGCCTGGGTTCACAGGGGAGTTGGATAACCATGCACCCCCAGAGAAGTGACTGGCCAGCCTGGCCTCTTTGGAAATCACCACTTAGCCACACGCTTCCCCCTGCAAAAACTCCCTACCTTTAGCCATGCTAGCCTTCTGGGATGCCAATAATTCAGTGCATGAAAAAGGATGACACCTGTTACGTACAAGACAATCCTGGCTCTGTCCAGTTGGAGGAGCTCCTGGCCTTGTTAAAAGTCTCCCAGTCTGTCAGACTGAGCCACTCAATATATTCTCCAACAGCCAGTATGCAGTTCAGGCCCTCAGATGTCTTCCCTTTGCTTGAGTAAAAGGCCACAAGGATCCCATCAATAGAATGATGAGAGCTCTCCACATTATCTTAGATAACAGACAATGGCCCTGGCACATCTCCCACATAAGATCACACACCAAGTTCCCTGGGATCTTGGCAAAGGGAAATGACAAAGTAAATAAACTTATTATGACTGTAGAGATTCCTCTACTAGAACAAGCCAGAGCCTTACACCAACAATTTCACCTTTCTCCTCACAGTCTGCACCACCTTCTACCCAACCTAACCACCTTTCAATGAAAACATCTGAGCAGATCTTGCATTACATGTGCACCCCTTGCTCCTTTAGGCCTCCTCAATTGATATGGAGTTTACCCGTGTGGTCTCCTACCCAATGCCCTCTGGCAAATGGATGTCACCCATTATAACTCCTTTGGTAAACTTAAGTATGTCTATGTCATTGTTGACACCTACTCCTCCTTTCTTTTCACCATCACTCAAACTGGTGAAAAGGCCTCACATGCCATTAAGGCGGTCAAATCAGCAATGCTGGTAATGGGAGTGCCATGGACCCTAAAAACTGATAATGGGCCAGCTTACACCTCTCTACAATTCCAATCATTCCTGTCAACATGGAAAATTAGCCACTCCCTTGGCATCCCTTATAATCCACAGGGACAAGCCATTGTGGAGCGGGCAAATAGGACCCTCAATGAAACGTTACAAAAATTCGTTACCCCTGAGTCTAAAAGGGACCCGCACCTGGCTCTGATTGAAGCTCTATTTAGCATTAATTTCCTGTCCTTCGATGAAAATGGGTTGATCCCCGCCTACAAACACTGGGCTACCATACCTAGGCCTACACCTCTGCCACTAGTGACATGGAAGGACCCAGTAAGATGTCAATGGCAACAGCCTGTCCCCTTCTTAACAAGAGGGTGAGGCTATGCTTGTGTGTTTCCTCAGACAGAAACAAAGCCAGTATGGGTTCCAGCAAGAGATGTGAGACCAGCAACCGACAAACGGGACCCCCAGGACCCAGACACTTCACCACTATCTGGATAATTGGTTTGCTCTTCCCTGCCCCTGCCATGGCCCATGATGTCTGGGCCTTGGTCCCATCACCGTCTATACTCTTTCCCTTATCGCTTCATTCCCCAGCCTACCCCAACCTCTATTCAATTAATTCTATGCTTGGCCTCCCCACCATGGACCCAGTTACTTCCTGGGAATCACTCAATGGGACTTCACCACTATCTGGATAATTGGTTTGCTCTTCCCTGTCCCTGCCATGGCCCATGATGTCTGGGCCTTGGTCCCCTCCCCGTCTATACTCTTTCCCTTATCGCTTCATTCCCCAGCCTACCCCAACCTCTATTCAATTAATTCTATGCTTGGCCTCCCCACCATGGACCCAGTTACTTCCTGGGAATCACTCAATGGCTCCTGGCCCCTAAATAACTTTCTATGCTTTACTACCAACAATGCATCCTCATGCATTGGGCTGTTCAACCTGACGGTCTAAGATTATGCCGGCAGTGCCTCCTCAGGTTACATGCTTAAATTCAAGGGCCGACCCTCAAGGACAATTCAACTGCTCCGATACCAACACCACCTGTGTACTGGCAGCCTGCTTGAACCATCCAGCTCACATAGTTCTCTTTATGCATGAACCCGCGGCCCTTTGGGTTCCAGTCACCAATGCAACCCACTTCCATGCTGTCAACCTTATAGAGCGGACAGCCTTGTCACAAGCCCCCTGCTTAAGACGGGATTTCGGGGTCACTGCCGCTCTCATCACAGCCATCATCCTTGCAATAGGGTCGGCCACCAACACTGCATTGGCTATCACCCAGTCCTCCACTACTACGGAGACACTCAATGAGGCCATGTCCAAAACCTCCTCTACCTTTCACACTCAGTCCCTTATCAATCAACATCTTCACCAGGCAATTAATGTGTTACAACAACAAATTGATCTCTTAAGTGAAGAGCTGGCAATTACCAAAGACATGGTTCTGCTAGCTTGTGACCCTCGCTTTATGTCACTTTGTCTCACCCCCTATAAAGTACAGAATGTTACTGAAATGCGCCTACAACTCACGCACTATATTCATGGCCACTGGAATCAAAAGTTTCTTAATTACTCTATATTACTAACTAATCAAATTATTGCTCTAAATTGTACCTGCACCCCCTGACACTGACATCAATTCAGGGTTCTTAGAGAAAATCTGGTCTAATCTAAAAGCACTGTTTGACCTGTCTTGGATCTTCACTTACCTACTCCTGACAGGCATAATTATTCTTCTCTTTCTACTTCTTAAATGCCTTGTTTTTCTTTCTTGAAGTCAGAAAAAATTCAACCACTCGGTGGATCAGGCCCTCAGAGCACTACACAAAGATGATTTCAACCCGCCCTATGCAGCCTGACAGACTTGGCTTGCACAAATGTATGAGGCCTCCTACAGCTAATTCCCCACCTCGACTGATCCCCCGGGATGATACCCCTTTGAGGGCTGGTAGCCAATGACCGGTAAGCTCCTGTTGGGCTGAATCAACTTAAGCCAGGACATGGATGTGTATGCCCAAGCTCCAATGACAGGTAAGGTTCATCCCCGAATAGGACAACCTAAGACAGGCACAGTCCATGATCCTGGGGTCATCCCCAGGTAGAGCTGCCTACAGGCTCTTGCTTGACAGTTATTTTTAAAGAAAAAGTGTGGTAGTGTAGCAGGAGGTCTCCAAAGATGGTGCAGACCCAGAGCCCTGGGATTCAATGAGAATTCACTTCGCTTCTTGGTCTGTAAATAGCCTGCCAAAAGGAGCCCATGCCTCTGCACCCTGCTAGCGAGCCTGGTGACTGCTGACAGACTGCATGGCGTGGACCAATCAGAAAATGATAAGCTGACTAAAGGGACTTGGGGGCAGAGAAAAGGGAAATGTAAGGCCTGCCCCCTCCTGATTTAAACGAGCCTGCAGCACCTCACCTAGTGCTTGCTTCTACACGACTCCCAGGATCTGTGTGTGTTGTGACTCTGTGCCTCTTGCCCCGCCAATCGGCAGGGGACCTGATCCAGGTCAGGGTCTTCACAGCTGGCCTGAGGCAAACCTGCAACATAGTGTAAATGTAATATACTAGTTTACTTAAAGGTACTTGGGAAAAGCCTAAAACTGCTGCAATGTTTATGAAAACTGTAATGTGGTAAACATGGAAATGCAGCCTATAGAGCCAAAGCAAATAATTTTGGGTAGCATTTCAAATTGTCTTCTGAGCAAGAGTTTCTTAGATATAATTGTTTTGACAAAATGAAGGTCAGTTTTTGAGAATTATGCTAATCATAAGATGAATGAATGCAAAACACTTTGTAATTTCATATGGAATTATTAAAATTAGCTTTACTTTGCTATTGGCCTGATAATGATGCTAGTATGTATTGGTTAGAATACATTTATTTCACATTTAAAAGTAATTCATATGCTTCAAAATTTTCTTTCTTTTATTTCAACTTGGAGTCTAGATTACTTTGCCAAATAAAATTATCAGTTTCATGATGCAATAAAACATGAAAAAAAGACATGTGATATCTAATCTGCGTTCCCCGAATGCTCCTGAGTTGGAGTCTAACTCTTGAAATCAGATCAACTTACCAGGTTTTGTACCCCTAAGTAACTAAATCCCCTTCTCCCCCAAACTATCAGTAACCTGTAGATCTTCAATTAGGGCTGGGACTTCTTGCCTACTATCCTCATCCATGATGGTTTTTTGTGTGGTTGAACTTCCACAAGTTTTGTGCATCCTGTCACTAGCACTGTAGGTTCACGTGCACAGCTGTCCTGTGGTGTCCAGACAATACATTTCCTTGTATTCATCTACCACCTCTTGTTCCTACAATCTTTCTGATCCTTCTTCTGTAATGATTACTAAAGCTTGGGGAAAGACAACATGATACAGTTATCAAATTTAGTGTTGAGCACTCTGCAATCACTAATTCTCCTTTTGTTGACCATCTGATCCTCTGAGTTAACAACCATATGCTGCAGGAAGTAGCTTTTCTGGAGAGAGTGAAGAGATGCACTAATCTGTGGGTATAAAGACAAGTCATTGTGATTCAGTTTTATATACAATATATGTGTATCAAAATAATGTATTGTCCCCTATGGGCTGTGACCTTTCTTGTTACAGGTTCTTGACCCTGAAAAGAGTGGCAGGTTTCTGCTTCATTTTGTGAAGTAAGCCTTCAGTTCAACAAGGTGGTTAATTACTCCAATAACATTCATGTCACTATGGAGTATAACTTGCCAGGTTAGTCATTATTGTAGCACTCAGATTTCATAGCTGGATAAGGCTGATTATTACTTTTCTCATCCAGTAGCATGCATAGCACCATTTAGTACTGATTTTGCTTTTCTTACATAGCCATCCATTTTCCTCTGTAAGGCAATAATTTTGGTCTTTTTTAATGCTCAGTGAAAAATTTCTTCTTATTTTTATTTTTTTTTGCATTTTGTATAATTCATCCTAATTGTTGCAGATTGGTCTTAATACAATATCTAATAGCTACATCTTTAGAATAGATCTAAGACATTCTTATGATTTGACTCAGAAATGTCTCATGCATGCTTATATTTTAAATATTGGGTCTCCTTTGTAATTTTAGTTTGAAGCTTATGGAAACTTTTGAAGGTAGATCTTACCTAGTGAAAGCAGATCACTAGGGGACAGGTCACTGAAGGCTGTGGTCTGCTGCTAAGGTGACTTTTTATACTCTTATCAGTATATTCTCCATGAAACTCTTTTCTGGCATTCAAAACTATTCCTATTTATTTGATATATTATGTAATTTATCATACTGTGTGAAAGCCAAATAATTTATTCTCATTATGTATCATTTACTGGGCTTTACTATCGCTCCAGAGATCTTGTAAAATATCTTATTTAGCAAGATTCTCGTATTCATTCCTAAGACCTGTCATGCCATATATTGTAATCAGTTGATAAATATGGTTATAATCAGTTGAGCATAAATGTTTAAAGTGTATGCAAGCCTTAAAGATCTTATTAAAATGAAAAAGATTTCTTTTGTTGCTTTTTGCAGTTTGTGTACATATAAAGCTTGGTGAAAAATAGTCTCTTGGTCAACCAAAAAGTATACACTAGGATTATTATTTGAAGTACCTAAGTAAAGATATGTGAAATACATTTTAAGCTAAGAAGTTTTTGCTTTAAAAAAAAGTGAGAAACTGTGTTCACTCAAAAATCTGTGTTCACTCTCAGAAAGTGAGAACTGTGTTCACTACAAAAATCTACATGAGAAACATTCACTTATCTTTATATATATATCCCAAGTTTTATGATTATTAAATATAAATATATTACATAGCATAATTATTCTTAAATATTATTTATATTCAGATGTAGCTTACATTACTTTTCGATAAGGCAGCCACTATTGAAATGATTTTGCAACTGGTCTGATTCCAAATAAACACATTTCACTTAATATAAAACAGCATGTACAGAAAGTAGTAAAGCTAATTCCAAGAATAATTGTACCTATTATTGTTTTAGAAATGTAGCTACTATAAAAATGTGTGAATTTCATTATTTCCATATTAAATAATTAAAAATCATGTTTGTATTGTAAGACTTTAGTTATGTCTAAAAGCTTTAATTTGAGTAAGTTGGTTACTTGAAACAGCTATAAATGACAATATGCTAGACCCAGGCCCTATAAACAATATAGAAGCACAGATAAAGGCAGATTTTAATTAATTGATAGTGAAATAAACATTGATTTTTTTTCACTCAGTTGTAACAACAATCAGACATTTCAATATTTGGAATGTAAACTAAACTTATAACTCTACTTTTGTAAGTTATAAGCTAATAGTCAGATGAGAAGAGCATAAAAGCAGAAATTCCAAAATTTGTAAGCCTCCTGCTGATTGGAGATTAAATAATTTATACCTGTTATGACCAAAATACATTTCAATGTCAATTAGAACAGTGATCATTTAGATTTGAAAAAAAGAATCCTAGAGTTCATTTTTTTTTATTTTGAAGTCTTAAATTATTTTTCATAAAAATAATATATTTTTTTTAAAAAGGTAACTAGGTAACTATCCCATTTAGCTGAAACTGAAGTTTGTAAAGTTCAGAAGCATCAGAAAAAAAAATTATCAAATGAGTAATTGTTTTTATTAGGTTGGCCTGTGAATTTGTCTGTGAGTGATTGTTATTATTGTCTTAACGGATCTAGATGTGATCAGCACACCATGGGGGATGCATAATTTTCTGGGCAGGTGATACTGGGCCCTATAAAACAGCTAAGCTTGGGTCAAGAAGCAAGCCAGAAATCCTGCCATCAAGTTAGCATTCTTACATGGTTCTTCCTTCCAAATTCCTGTATTGCTTTCCTGCCCCATGTTCCTATCCTGATTTCTCTCAGTAATGGATTGTGACATGGAAATGTAAATTCCCTCTCCTCCAAGTTGCTTTTCTTTAGAATGTTTTATTACAGTAACAGAGATCAAACTCGAACACAAATTGGCACCAAGTAAGTGGGGTATTTCTGTGATGGACTTATCCATATAGCTTTTATGTCGCTGAATGATTTCATTTGAACTTTGAGTTCTAAAAGCTACTGAGTAATCAGAGCTTAAAAAGCTGTTGTGGGAGATTAACAGAAAATGCTGAGAGTAATGTGGGAAATGGAGGCGGGGTTCATAAAATTTTATAGGAGAGAAAAGGCTTAATTAAGAATGGGACTAGGAACCATTCAGGTGATACTTTGACTAAGAGTTTGTGTGTGTTGTTCATGGTGAGAATGAAGAATTCCGTGTAATTTAACTGAATTGAAACCTTGCTTCACTGGGACAATGAGAAGCTGGTTATCTCTGGCTGAAAAATCCGCTGTGATTAATAAGAGGTCAGCACGAGTGAAGTAATATATTGTGGAAAGTATTTCCTCATTACCAGAACTCAGAAGCCATGGTCCAGTGGACGAAGTCTGCATCTCATGCTGGCAGGTAACTGACAAAAGCATAAAATGTACCACCTGGTACTTGGTTTAAAGGCACAGGAGATTTGAGTTTGAAAAAGTCACAGAGAACACCAGAGGCCCGTTATCATGTGACAGAGTTGGTGTCTCTGAAAAGAGACCAAGAAAGGCCATTGGTGTCATTGTAGACTCAGCTGCAGTGGAGATCCCTAGATAGTGGAGATTCCAGGTCAATGAAACATCACCAAAGGACAGTGACAGGTGCAGAGTGGAGCCAGTCTAAGCCTATGAGATAAAGTCTCTATTCCATGGAAGGGAGGAAAGAAGTGAGATTTCCCAGTCCTTTGGATCCCAGAAGACCAGGCAATGCTGAGCTACAGGATCTGGTTTTAGATTTATACATTTTCATTTAAAAAAATGTTTTAATTCCTATGCTCAGTTCTTCCTTTTTGAAAT